>NC_062232.1:1488195-1558195 GCF_902686445.1 Sciurus carolinensis
CATCTTCTCCTCCTCCTCCTCCATCTCCTCCTCCATCTCCTCCTCCATCTCCTCCTCCTCCTCCTCCATCTCCTCCTCCATCTCCTCCTCCTCCTCCATCTCCTCCTCCTCCTCCTCCATCTCCTCCTCCATCTCCTCCTCCATCTCCTCCTCCTCCTCCATCTCCTCCTCCTCCTCCTCCTCCTCCTCCATCTCCTCCTCCTCCTCCATCTCCTCCTCCTCCTCCTCCTCCTCCTCCTCCTCCATCTCCTCCTCCATCTCCTCCTCCTCCTCCTCCATCTCCTCCTCCATCTCCTCCTCCATCTCCTCCTCCTCCTCCATCTCCTCCTCCTCCTCCTCCTCCTCCTCCATCTCCTCCTCCTCCTCCATCTCCTCCTCCTCTCCTCCTCCTCCTCCTCCTCCTCCATCTCCTCCTCTCCTCCTCCTCCTCCTCCTCCATCTCCTCTCCTCCTCCTCCTCCTCCATCTCCTCCATCTCCTCCTCCATCTCCTCCATCTCCATCTCCTCCATCTCCATCTCCTCCTCTATCTCCTCCATCTCCTCCTCCTCCTCCTCCTCTCCTCCTCCATCTCCTCCTCCATCTCCTCCTCCTCCTCCTCCTCTCCTCCTCCATCTCCTCCTCCATCTCCTCCTCCTCCTCCTCTCCTCCTCCTCTCCTCCTCTTCCAGTCCTGCTTGCTCTGGGAGCTTCCGGGTGGGGTCCTCCGGCTCACCGCCCCCTCCCCTCGCCCCGGCAGGCCCCTCACCTCTGTAGATTCCGTTCCACCCCCCCAGCTGCTGGCGCTCGTCTCTGGCCTCCAAAGAGCCCCCGTGGTCCGAGGCGAAGTAGGTGAAGGTCGAGTTCCTCAGGCCATTCTCTTCAAGGGCATCGAGAATCTTACCTTTGCCAAAAGTGGAAGGTGTCGGGTGAGCGCCCACTGGGGTCTCAGCCACTGGGGCACATGTCCCTTTTCTGAGCAAGCCACCTCGTTCTGCGCGGTCACAGAAAGAGCACCCCACCCGGAGCTCACGGGGACACGTGTGGTCACAGCGCTGAGACCCTGGTGCCCAGGTCTGCTTGGCCCAGTATCACCACGAAACCCAGGAGACTCGCCCAGAAATTCCCAGGACGTCGCCTGCAGACCTGGTTTTGAATGTGCTGTGCCTGTGGGGCTGCGAGCCCGTAATGAGGGCATGAGGGGGTGACCCGGTGGCGGGAAAATGCAATGAGCACCTACAGGCTCCTGCATATGGTGGCCACCCTCAGCTGAGCAGGGGACACCTGCCGACCCAGCAATGGCTCCATCCCTGGGGACCAGTGGTCCTTCCTACCAATAATCAATATTCCCAACACACCCCCTATTCTTGGTCTTTTTGTCTTTAAAAAGAAAAAAATGAGCCAGGTGCCATTGTGCATGCCTGTAATCCCAGGGGCTCAGGAGGCTGAGGCAGGAGGATCACAAGATAGAGGCCAGCCTCAGCAACTTGGCAAGATCTTGTCTCAAAATTAAAAAATAATAATAATAATAATAAAGGGCTGGGGATGTGGGTCAGTGGAAGAGCACCCCTGGGCTCAACACCCAGTATAAAGAAAAAGGCACATATGTGTGGATATTTAGGGGTAGACTGTGATAATTTGATATCCATCTACCAGGATTAATGATCCATTCAGGTTAATCTGCATTTCAAGCACTTCGAACATTGATCTCGTCTTTCAGCTGAGAACACTCAAAACCATCCCTAGCTGTTTGCATTCACACCCCCTGTGCAACAGAGCAGGTGAACACATGAACACTGTGTCCGGGGACCAACCTCTCCCCATCTCTCCCTTCCCCTCCCTCCGCAGTCTCTACTAGACCCCCGACTCTACTCCCGTGAAGTCAACTTCTTTTTCTTTTCAACCTCCTGTAACTGAGTGAGTTCACGCAGTATCTGTCTTATTGTTTCCGGCTTAATCTCGCTGAACATAATGCACTTCGTTCACAAATGACAGGAAACCATCCTTTTTCATGGCCGAATAGTATTCCACGGTGCCAACACAGCTCAGTTTCTTTATGGATTCACCCACAAAGGGTCTCCTGGGTGGATTCTATGCTGTGGTCATCGCAAACGGTGCTACCGAGAGCAGCCGTCTCTTCCTCTACGATCTCCTTCCCCTCGGGTACGAATGCCGTGGAGGGATCGCTGGATCGAACGCTCATTCTGTTTTACGTTTCTTGGGAACATCAGTCTCATTTTCCAAAATGCCCGTGCTCACCGTCATTCCCACCAACGAGGCACCCGGGACTCTTCTTCTCCACGTCCTGACAATCTGGGTCCAGAGAGGGATGGATGGTCCTCACCCGGCCACGGAAAGCAACGCCCTGGTGCCCTGCACTTACCCACAAGCCAGTCCATCTCCTCCACGTTGTCCCCGTACAGGCCGTGGCGGCTTCTGCCCAGGAAGGCTTTGGTCGTCGGGAGAGGGGTGTGCACGTGCAGCAGGGACACAAAGAGGAGGAAGGGCCTGTCCTTGTTTCTGAAAGAGGAGCGTCGCTTGCGTCACGGACGGGATGATGACATCCGCAGCGGACCGCCAATCTGCTGCCCAGTGACCTGGGCCGTCCTTACGGTCTCACCAGGAGCTGTGCCCAGAGCTCGTGCGGGAGACAAAGCAAGAGGGTTCAGAGGAGGAGTGATCATGCTGCGTAACCTGGTCACTGGATGGATCCACCTGAGTGGACCAATGGGTGGTGACCAGAGGCAGGTGGGGGTGCCTGGAGGAGGTGGTCACTGCGGACACGCCTTGGGGACTATATCCTGTCCCTGGCTCCTTGGGGACTCTATCCTGTCCCTGGCTCCTTGGGGACTCTATCCTGTCCCTGGCTCCCTGGGGACTATATCCTGTCCCTGGCTCCTTGGGGACTATATCCTGTCCCTGGCTCCTTGGGGACTATATCCTGTCCCTGGCTCCTTGGGGACTATATCCTGTCCCTGGCTCCTTGGGGACTATATCCTGTCCCTGGCTCCTTGGGGACTATATCCTGTCCCTGGCTCCTTGGGGACTATATCCTGTCCCTGGCTCCTTGGGGACTATATCCTGTCCCTGGCTCCTTGGGGACTATATCCTGTCCCTGGCTCCTTGGGGACTATATCCTGTCCCTGGCTCCTTGGGGACTAGATCCTGTCCCTGGCTCCTTGGGGACTATATCCTGTCCCTGGCTCCTTGGGGACTATATCCTGTCCCTGGCTCCTTGGGGACTAGATCCTGTCTCTGGCTTCATGGGGTTTATATCTGGTCCCTGGTGAGCAGAGCTCTCTCTGCTTCCTGGTGCCACGTCCTGAGCTGCTCTCCTCCTCCAGGCCCTTCCGCCATCTTGTTCTGCCTCACCTTGGGCCAGAGCCATGGAGTCGGCCCACCATGGACTGAATCTCTGAGACTATGAGCCAAAATAAACCAGGTGGTGACTCAAGGCAGGTGGGTGTGGCTGGAGGAACTGGGTCACTGGGGACATCCCTTGGGGACTATAGCCTGTCCCTGGCTCCTTGGGGACTACATCCTGTCCCTGGCTCCTTGGGGACTACATCCTGTCCCTGGCTCCTTGGGGACTACATTCTGTCCCTGGCTCCTTGGGGACTACATCCTGTCCCTGGCTCCATGCGGACTATATCCTGTCCCTGGCTCCCTGGGGACTATATCCTGTCCCCGGCTTCCTGGGGACTATATCCTGTCCCCGGCTCCTTGGGGCCTATATTCTGTCTCTGGCTCCCTGGGGACTACATCCTGTCCCTGGCTCCTTGGGGACTATATCCTGTGCCTGGCTCCTTGGGGACTATATCCTGTGCCTGGCTCCTTGGGGACTATATCCTGTCCCTGGCTCCCTGGGGACTATATCCTGTCCCTGGCTCCTTGGGGACTATATCCTGTCCCTGGCTACTTGGGGACTATGTCCTGTCCCTGGCTCCCTGGGGACTATATCCTGTCCCTGGGTCCTTGGGGACTATATCCTGTCCCTGGCTCCCTGGGGACTATATCCTGTCCCTGGCTCCTTGGGGACTATATTCTGTCCCTGGGTCCTTGGGGACTATATCCTGTCCCTGGCTCCATGGGGACTATATCCTGTCCCTGGCTCCTTGGGGACTATATTCTGTCCCTGGGTCCTTGGGGACTATATCCTGTCCCTGGCTCCATGGGGACTACATCCTGTCCCTGGCTCCTTGGGGACTATGTCCTGTCCTTGGCTCCCTGGGGACCAAATCCTGTCCCCGGCTCCTTGGGGCCTATATCCTGTCCCTGGCTCCTTGGGGACTATATCCTGTCCCTGGCTCCATGGGGACTATATCCTGTCCCTGGCTCCATGGGGACTATATCCTGTCCCTGGCTACTTGGGGACTATGTCCTGTCCCTGGCTCCCTGGGGACTATATCCTGTCCCTGGCTCCTTGGGGTTTATATCCTGTCCCTGATGAGCAGAGCTCTCTCTGCTTCCTGGTGAGCAGAGCTCTCTCTGCTTCCTGGAGCTGCTCTCCTCCTCCAGGCCCTTCCGCCATTTTGTTCTGCCTCACCTTGGACCAGAGCCAGGGAGTCGGCCCACCATGGACTGAACCTCTGAAACTATGAGTCTCAGATAAACTTTTCCTCCTCTAAAATCATTCCCATCAGGTCTTTTGGTCACAGGAACATTTTTATCTGAGTCAAACAACATCCATGGTCAGTAGAGAATAGCAAGATACTGAGAGAGAGAGAGAGAGAGAGAGAACACCCAGCTACACTACGCGTATTACAGAATATTGTCAGAATTACTTTATTTCATCATTAGGTGCTGCTAATTTCTGACTGGGGCCTATTTATAAATCAAACGTCATCACAGGTCTGTGTGCATAGAAAAAAATATGCATATATATATATGTGAGTGATGGAGCGCTGTGTGTGGCTTCCGGCATCCACTGGCTGTCGGAAGCAGTCGGTCACGCACAACCCACACCACCGTACACCACGCTTTCTGGTGCACCCAGTCAACCCAGAGACCCTGGTGTGGGAAACCAGCTCATATGAAGAGGTGGACCTCTCTTTCTCAGTACCAGGGATGGAACCCAGGGGTGCTTAACCACTGAGCCTCACCCCCAGCCCTTTTTAATATTTGATTTAGAGACAGGATCTCACTAACTTGCTGCGGGCTGGCCTCCAACTTGCGATCCTCCTGCTTCAGCCTCCCCAGCCACTGGGATGATGGGCATGTGGCCACCGCCACCCTGCGGGGTTGAACCTTTCAAATCCACCTGCGGCTTTGGGATCCCGGGTAGCTCCCGAGACTCCGAGCCTGGTCCCCCAGGCGCAGAGCGTCCTCACCTTTGGATGTAGGCCACGGCCTCCTGGAGCATCCGGCCGGTGGTTCTTTCCAGATCCATGGGCTGCTGGGTGACCTCGTGGTTTCTCATGAGGATGCAGTTCCAGCGGCGAATGAACCCGTAGCAGAAGAACCAGGAGGCGAGGACCAGGAAGGCGAGGCCGGCCGCGCCCCCGACGGCCCTCCAGGGAACCGAGAGGAGGCCACAGCGCTGGGCCGCGGCCAGGCTCAGGACCCCCAGGGCCAGCGCGGAGAGGTAGCGTCTCACCGTGGAGCCCGCGAGGACGTCCATCTGGGGGCGCCTGTGCGGGTCGCACTCAGGGATCAAGGTGAAGGGCATCCCGTAGAAGTAGTCGAACCCGTGGGCCAGCGGGTGGTGGCAGTGGTCCCCGCGGGACGCGCAGTTCAAGCCCTGGTGCCATTTACCTGCGGAGGCCGGAGGCAGGGGTGGTCAGCCAAGCCGCGCACGCGCACGGGCCTCGGGGTGCGCGCACGGGCCTCGGGGCGCGCGCACAGACCACAAGGCGGAACAATCCGACCTAATGGGAAAGAAACCCAGAAAGCGCAGACTGGAAATCAGCAGAGGCCAGGAGTGGACCTCACGTCATGAGTTGGTTTATATTTTTTGGTGGGGAGAGGCGGGTATCAGGGATTGAACTCAGGGGCCCTTGACCCCTGAGCCACCTCTCCAGCCCTATTTTGTTTCTATTTAGAGACAGGGTCTCACTGAGTTGCTTAGGGCCTTGCTTTTGCTCAGGTTGGCCTCCAATTCACAATCCTCCTGCCTCAGCCTCCTGAGCTGCTGGGCTGACAGGCGTGTGCCATCCCGTGCCCAGCTAGGACTTGTCGTTTTTCCACATTTTTCCTGGGTGCCTTATACTTGTGGGTAAGGGTGGGATTCCTGGTTACAGACTCCCACATACACCCGCGAGAACAAAGCAGTTCGAGGCATACGATTCCCCGGTATTTCCCCTTTCCCTCCCCTCCTCCCACACCGGGGCCCCTGCGTCCTCTTCCGCTCTGCCTTGGACTTTCACAAGATCCCCTCCCCGTTCCTTCTCCTTTTCCTCTCCAGCGTCCCCGTAGGCGAGAAAAGACACGACCCTTGACTTGCTGAGTCTCTCCCGCCGGGAGTTCTGAAATGCACCCGTTATATTCCGTGCATGGCAATGAATGCTTCAAACGTCAAGATCATCGCAAAGTGATGAGGGCTTGCCATACAAGCTTGCAGCGTTAGGGCGCTTCTGCTCTGCGATAACTTCGAAGCAGCACATCCAGATACATGTGCAGACATATGCAAATGAATATGCAAATTATGTCTATGCACACAAATATGCAAATCTATGTCTATACATCAGATTCGATATTGATCGGCATATGCATCTGTTGCATATTGATATATAAAGATATATGATACGTATTATATAAAATACATATAATTAAGATATAAAATAGATAAAAATATAAGTAAGTTAAATTAATTGAATTAAATTATAAATTAATAAAAATATATAATTGAATAAATTAATTGAATAAATTATAAATAAATTAAGTTAATAAAAATATATAATTAAATAAATTAATTGAATTAAATTATAAAGTTAAATAATATTATATCTAATAATTATATATATATATATATATATATAATATGTATTTATGACTGAAAGAGGACCACTTGGTAACGGGAACTGCCCCGCTGAATTCATTTCCAACACCAAGACACTAGCTCCCGCGGACCTAGCGTTTTACTTTCTGAGGTTGTAGTTACCTTGGTCGACCCAAGTGTGAAAAGCCGCGATGGAAAATTCCAGAAATCAACAAGTCGGAAATGCCCGAGGGCACCCCGCTCCGTGCCGCCTGAGGAGGGTCAGCCCTCCGCGCAGGCGCATATCCACCGGGGACTCGCATTATCTTCCTATTCTTTTTTTTCTGTTTTGGTACCGGGATTGAACTCAGGGACCCCTGAGCCACCTCCCCAGCCCTATTTTGCGTTTTATTGAGAGACAGGGTCTCACTGAGTTCCTCGGGGCCTCGCTTTGGCTGAGGCTGGCTTTGAACTCCCGATCCTCCTGCCTCGGCCTCCCAGGCAGCCCTTCTTTCTTTAAGAGGAAAGCAATAACTGGGATGGGGTGAAGACCGGCTGTGCGGTGGCTCCTTGGTAGCTGTGGGGCATTAGCTCCACTTGTCTTCAGAGGATCCCAAATCCAAGGGAACAGCCCCAGCTCAGTGTTTGCAAAGACCCCCTCCTCTCCCTCCCGGTACTTCAGATCGTCTCTTGAAGACTCGGGATCCCACAGGCAGCGTGCACGTGGTGTAAACAGTTGTTCTATCCAACAGTTTAGGGAGTAAGGACCGCCTTTTGCATGTTCGAGACGGATGCAGTTTTAAAAATGAAGATTTTCCCTCTAGGGCCGGTTGAATCTGCGGATGCAGAACCCACCGGTCTGGGGTGCCAAGTGCTTTTAGGAAATTGCTTGTCTTGAGAATTTTTTTTTTTTTTTTTTTTTTTTTTTTTTTAAACCCAGGGGTGCTTAACCACTGAGCCGCATCCCCAGTCCTATATAATTTCTTTCTTTTTTAATTTTGAGACAGGGTCGCTAAGTGGCTTAGAGCCTCACTGAGTGTCTGAGGCTGGCCTCCACCTTACAATCCTCATGCCTCAGCCTCCCGAGCCTCTGGGATTACAGGCGCTGGATCCCAGCTCTTAGGAGCTTGCTGACAACTTGGGGCAGAAGATTGACGTGTCTGAGAAGGAGAGAGGACAATGTATGTTTTGAGTTTATAAAAAAAAAGAACCCCCAGACATCTTCAGTGAAAGTAATTTCAGAACTGGAAAACATCCCAGAGGGTCAGACAGGCCAGGCAACACGTGGGATGCGGGGCTTTTCTCTCTCGGAGGAAAACGGCCCCGACAACCGGGTGGGGAGGGAATGAGGCGTCGGCATACCTATGAGGCCGGTGGCGTAGCCTTGCTGCTTCAGGATCCTCGCGAACGTGGTTTCGTTGGCAGGGAGCCCGCCCGAGCCCGCGTTCCAGTAGAGCACGCGGAATCCGGCGCTCTCCTCCATTCCTGTGGGCGGAGGCCAGAGCGGGTCACGTTCCCTTGGCTGGACGTGGGTCCTCAGCCCGGGGAGTCCGTGCACCCGGGCACACCAGGTGGGGTTCTGAGTCACCACTCGGGAGGGCGGGATGGGGCGGGATGGGGAGCCCTGGGTATGGGGCGGGTGCCGAGCAGAGAGGTGGGTAAATGTGCCGTAGTGCACAGCATGACGTCACCACGGAGCACCATGCCGCCCGACGCCAGCTGCGGAAGTTGGACATACCTGTCTGTCATGGGACCCTGCCTAGCATCCATCCATCCATCTATGCCTTCTTGTATCTAATCCATCCATCCTTATATCTATCCTATCTATCCTTCCTTCCACCCATCCATCCTTCCATCCTATCTATATCTAGACATCTATCCATCTGTCCCCCCATCCAACCATCCATTCATCCATCTGTCCATTCATCTATCCATCCATCCATCCATCCATCCTATCATCCATCCATCCATCCATCTGTCTGTCCATCCATCCATCCATCCTATCATCCATCCATCCATCCATCCATCCATCCATCCAATCATCCATCCATCCATCCATCCATCCATCCATCTGTCTGTCCATCCATCCATCCATCCATCCTATCATCCATCCATCCATCCATCCACCCATCCAATCATCCATCCATCCATCCATCCATCCAATCATCCATCCATCCACCCATCCATCCATCCAATCATCCATCCATCCACCCATCCATCCATCCAATCATCCATCCATCCACCCATCCATCCATCCAATCATCCATCCATCCATCCATCCATCCAATCTATCCACCCATCCTTCCTTCCATCCATTCTATCCATCCATCCAATCCATCCATCTGTTCTTCTATCCATTCTATCCATCCATCCATCCAATCTATCCACCCATCCTTCCTTCCATCCACCCACCCATCTATTCATTCTATCCATCCATCCACCCATCCTTCCTTCCTTCCATCCATCTATCATCCATTCTATCTATCCATCCATCCATCCATCCGTCCATCCATCCATTCATCCATCCATCCATCCAATCTATCTATCCATCCATGCGTCCATCCTTCCTTCCGTCCATTCTCTCTGCCTACCTACCTATCATCCATCCCTTCTGTGTGTCTGTCAACCCATCCTTCTCCTTCTCTATTCATCCCCTCTACCACCCATCTGTCATCACCTACCACCTGTCATTCCGTAGCATCTATCCCGTGTGCACATCATTTATCTGTCACCTCTCACCTGTACATACCTCTACCACCTGTCGGTAGTCATCATCTCTCCCTCTGTATCTATTGACAGGATTGATATCTATCGATCATCATCAACACCTGCTCATCCATCTAGGGCATCATTATCTGTCCTCTACGGCATCGTCTACGATCTCTCCGTCCGTCTGTCCACCATTAACCTGCTTCTCATCCACCAACGCCAGGTGGTGGCCCAGGAAGGCTCTCTGCACACCCTGTGCAGGGCCCCTGCCTGGCAACTAGATGAGACCAGAGTCCGAGCACGGGAGTATCTGAAGGCGAGACCCTTTCTCCTGCACAAACCTGCCGGACTGTGGTCTCTGGTCATTGTGCCCCGAGCCATGGGCTCTCAGGAGGGTTCCCACAGCGCCTGCACCGTGCTAGGTGTTCCGGGCCAGCTAGGGGTTATCTAGGTCACCCTGGAGGATGCGCCTAGCTACCTGCAAACACGGACGGCCACAGAAGCCACTCGCCTGGTGACCAGCCCGGAGAGGTTCGAGCACTGAGCCGCATTCTTTTTATTTTTTATTTAGAGTTGCTTAGCGCCGAGTTGCCGAGGCTGGCTTTGAACTCGCCATCCTCCTGCCTCAGCCTCCTGAGCCGCTGGGATGAGAGGCAGGTATCACAGGGCGTGTTGGGTTTCAACGCCCCCGGGGTCTGTGGGTCCTGAGGGGTGAGGGCGTACGGTGCCCTGTTCTGAGCAGGGACAGCAGGAAGGTGCTTTTCCCGTCCCTCCAGGGTCCCCAGATGCAGCCGGTCGCCGCTGTCCGTCACCCACCTGACCGCAGAGCGTATCTCCCGGTGAGAAAGGCCGCTCTGCTCGGGGTGCAGACCGGGGCGGCCGCCAGGTGCTGAGTGAGCCTCACGCCCTCCTCCGCCAGCCGGTCGATGTTGGGGGTCCTGAGCAAACCAGACGGAGGTCACTCAGGAAGGGGACGCGCCCTGGGCTCACGCGGGGGCCAGCGAGGAACTTCCCTGGGACGCACGCATCTGCCTTGCGGCAGGGACTTCCCGGGGTTGGGAAGGACAGTGACGCTCGCTCACCCTGGCTGCTCCTCAGCCCTCCACCCTCCGAGCGGCCACGGCAGGACTCCGGATCTTGACCCCGGGCACAAACACCTTTCTGTGTTCACTTTCGGGAGGTGATAAATCACAGGGGCGAAGCGCGATTACACACAGGCCGGGTGAGGCGCTTTTGCCGGATGGTGGGCTGACTGGACTCCGGGCCTCCTGGAGGCAGCCGGGGGGCTGTGCAGGCTCAGGTGACCTTCTCCGCCAAGGACGGGCTATGGGGACCTCTCGTCATCATACCTCCGTGGTCACATCCGGAGGAAGAGGAACCCAACACAGGAAGATGGACCCCAGCAGAGTCGGGTTTGAAGGAAGAGATGACCAAGGTCACAAATGCAAAGTAAAGAGGCTCCTTGAGAATTGTTATTTGGGGGGTGGGTTCTATGCAAGGGGCTTGTGGTTTGAATATCCCATCGGCGTCCAGAAAGGGAGCGCCCTGGCTTTACGGCAGCCCTCCCAGGTGCACCGTGCAAAGGGAAGGTGGCAGGGTCAGCCTCGAGTCTTTGGAGTCAGACCTCCAAAAACGGAATCGGAATCTCGGTACAGAGACGAATCCCAAAGCCAGCGAGCTCAGTCCCTGCAGCCCAAGGGAACTCCCCCGTGGGCTTTCAGATGACAGGCAGCCATCTACTCCCTTCCATCCTGGACGAGGCTGCACAGGGTGGATGGTAAGGCATTGAAACTCAGAGCTGCTTCTTCACCTGTCCAGGGCTGACGTCCTAACTGGCTCCCTGCAGAAAGGTTTGCTTCCCTCGGGACGATTAGCAGTGTGGAGACAGGTTGGGTGTCCCACCTGGGGGTTGTGGTGCTATTGGTGAGCAGCACGTGGAGACCAGAGATGATGTTCAACATCCTGCACTGCACAGGACCAAGGCTGAGAAACCCAGCCTCACCACGAGTCTGTCAGTCCATCCATTTCATCACCCACCCATCCATCCATCCATCCACCCACCCATCCATCCATCCATCCACCCATCCACCCACCCATCCAACCACCCACCCATCCATCCATCCACCCATCCATCCACCCACCCATCCAACCACCCACCCATCCATCCATCCACCCATCCATCCACCCACCCATCCACCCATCCGTCCATCCATCCACCCATCCATCCATCCATCCACCCATCCATCCATTCACCCATCCATCCATCCACCCATCCATCCATCCATCCACCCATCCACCCATCCATCCACCCATCCATCCACCCATCCACCCAACCACCCATCCACCCACCATCCACCATCCATCCATCCATCCATCCACCCATCCATCCATCCACCCATCCACCCATCCACCCATCCATCCATCCACCCATCCATCCATCCACCCATCCACCCATCCATCCATCCACCCATCCACCCACCCATCCAACCACCCACCCATCCATCCATTCACCCATCCATCCATCCACCCATCATCCACCCATCCATCCACCCACCCATCCACCCATCCGTCCATCCATCCACCCATCCATCCATCCATCCACCCATCCATCCATTCACCCATCCACTCATCCACCCATCATCCACCCACCCATCCATCCATCATCCACCCACCCATCCATCCATCATCCACCCACCCATCCATCCATCCATCATCCACCCATCCATCCATCATCCACCCATTCATCCATCCACCCATCCATCCATCCACCCATCCATCCATCCACCCACCCATCCATCATCCACCCATCCGTCCACTCATTCATCCATCCATCATCCATCCATCCATCCATCATGTCTTCTATGTACCTATGTATCTATCTCTATCATCTATTTTGTGTTTCATCTACCCACTTACCCATCCATCCTTATCTATCCATCATCATCTGTCATCTGTGTATCTATCATTTATCCATGCATGCATCCACCTATCTGTCCATCTTTGTATGTATCTATCCATCCATTCAGCTATCCTCTATCTATCTATCTGCCAACTATCTATCTGTCATCTACCAATTCTGTCTATCTAGGTGGCCGTCACACCCTGGGTGGGGCTGCTCCTGGCATCAGCTAAGTGGAGCCCAGAGACGCTGCTCCACAGCCTGCAGTGCACAGCACAGCCCAGCACTGCAGAGAACCCCAGCCCAGATGCCACAGTGCAGGGAAAACCTGCAGGACAGAGTCTCTATCTGTCATCTTTCCATCCAGCTGTCATCTGTCTATCTATCTATATATCTATCACCTGTCAATCATCTATCTATCTATCTGTCATCTAACACTTCTGTCTGTCTAGGTGGCTGTCACACCCTGGGTGGGGCTGCTCCTGGCACCTGGTGTGTGGAGCCCAGAGAGGCTGCTCCACAGCCTGCAGTGCACAGCACAGCCCAGCACAGGAACCCTCCAGCCTCAGATGCCATAGTGCAGAGAAAACCTGCAGGACAGAGTCTGTCTATCATCTGTCCACCCAGCTGTCATCTGTCTATCTATCTATGTATCTATTATCTATCCATCCAGCTATTATATATTATCCATCTATCTATTGATCTATCTGTTCTTCCCTCCTTCCTTCCACCCATCATATCACCTATCCATCCATCTATCAATCATCTGCCGTCTGTCCATCCCTCCACCTGTCTCTCCGTCTGTCATCCAGCATCTACCTACCACACATCTCTACCTACCCTCTCTCGTTATCATCTGCATCTGAGTTACCATCCACCCATCCATCACCCTGCGTATCTACCTATCCCGCTCTCTCTCGTCTGCCTGCTATCTTTGCTCTCCCCCGTCTGCACCTCTGTTGTCCAGGTGTCACGGATCTACCGTGACCCGTCTAGCCCCCTGTCACCTCTGCCTCCTGCCCCAGCGAGTCCCACCTGGGCGCATTCTCCCCCTGCAGGAGAGCTCAGCGATGTCCGCAGAGCCTGTGGCCCACCGCGTGGCCTGGGGTGGCGACTGGTGCCTGGTGGGAAGTGGCCCCAGGTGAGGCTCCAGCCCCAGCCCCAGGGGCCCGAGTTTGGACGATCCCCGCCCCCCCAGCGCGGTGAAAGAAACTGTCCCCGTGAGAGTCACGTGTGGTATGGCAGAGGGCAGAATCCAACCCTCCTTGGCCCTGACCCTCCGGGGCCAGGTCTGGGGCAGCTCCCTGGTCAAGGTGACGGTGCCAAGTCCCAGACAAGTGGGCGGTCCTCCCGGGTGGCCCGCTTCCTACCCTGGGGAGTGGTCTCCTAATGGACCCGGAGCTGACCCTCGCGACAGCAGAGAGAACGCGAGGAGGCAGAGGTGGAGGCCGAGCCTTCACGGTGTCTGGAACGGAGGCCCAGTCAGGCTGCTCACCAGGAGCCTCCTAGAGGACAACGTTCCCACGGCAGATGGCCGCACCCCTGGGAGCTCAGCGGGAAGCGCCATTCCTCGCTGAGACCTTGGGCACAGGGCAGGCACTGCAGAGCAGAGGGTGGTTCAAGACCTTGAGGCCATCGGCGGGACCCTGGGGACAAGAGGTGACGTGCAACCTGTGCATAGGGATCCTCCCCCCAAGACGCAGGACCGGATGCCCATGTGCCCAGGGCGTGGAGCAGAGGGTCCTACGATCCAGCCTGCCCGTACGTGGGGGATGTGCTGATCCCCAAGAGGTGGCCGTCCACAGGTTCTGCAGAACGATAACTCAGACACATGGTGGAGAAGGTGGCCAGGTGTGGTGGTGCACGCCTGTCCTCCCAGCGGCTCGGGAGGCTGAGGCAGGAGGATCACAAGTTGGAGGCCAGCCTCAGCAACTTCGTGAGGCCCTAAGCAAGTTAGTGAGATTCTGTCTCAAAATAAAAAAAAAAATAAATAAATAACAAAGGGCTGGGATGGGGCTCAGTGGCTAAGTGCCCCTGGGTTCAATCCCTGGTATCAAAAAACAAAAGGGAGGGAGGGACGGAGGGAGGGACGGAGGCAGTTCTACTGATGACCGATGTCCATAATGATCCCGCAAAGGACCCCAAATCCCTGGGTGGGTTCCCAGCCTCGAAAACTCCAGAGGTGCCCACGCTTCCACCCCTCGGTTGTTCCTGGACCCTTGCAGCAGGAGTCCTTTGTAAACTGAAGCCCTCCTGCGAAGCCCGAAGACGATGCGTTTAATTCTGACTCTGGTGCATCGGGTCCTCGGGGGACCCAGCAAAACCCGGCAGAACGCGATGACGTCATCGGGTCCTGGGGGGACCTAGCAAAACCCGCAGGAACGCGATGACGTCATCGGATCCTGGGGAACCCAGCAAAACCCGGCAGAACGCGATGACGTCATCGGATCCTCAGGGAACCTAGCAAAACCCGCCGGAACGCGATGACGTCATCGGGTCCTGGGGGACCCAGCAAAACCCTGCAGAACGCGATGACGTCATCGGGTCCTGGGGGGACCTAGCAAAACCCGCAGGAACGCGATGACGTCATCGGGTCTTGGGGGGACCCAGCAAAACCCGCCAGAACGCGATGACGTCATCGCAAGCCGGTGGTCTGGGACCTCAGCGCAAGTACCTGGGAAGGTGGGAGGACTCGACCTCCGGGAGCTGTTGCCTTGGAAACCTGCCCGGCGGCTGGACGCCCGCGCACAGAGCAGCCCTGGGAACCTCTCAGCCAGCTGGGCGGCGACTGCATTTATAAGGACAGGCCTCTGAAGGCCCCCCGTGGCCCAGGCCGAAAGGCACGCGCGTGACACCCACAGCTGCCCACCGAGGCGCCCCGAGGGTGCTGGCCCAGAGTCTCCCGGGCGGGGCCGTGTCTGCCTGGACCATGGACACCCACGAGCCCCGGCCCACCCGTCCGGTCCCTGCCCATGCGCGGTCTTCCCCAGGACCGCTCTGCATCCTCCCAGCCAGGGGGCTCCGCACACTGGACGCGGCGCTGTCCACGTGCCCAGCTGGTACCTACAGACCGTGCACTCCTGTGGGCCCACCTTGTCCCGGAACCACAGCGAAGGCCAAGGTTTTAGTGGGTATGTGTGTTCGGAGAGGGGTGGGTGGACAGAGGGTGGACGGAGGGTGGACGGATGGGTGGATAGATGATGGATGGATGATGGATTGATGAATGGGTGGGTGGATGGATGGATGGATGAATGAATTGGTGGATGGATAATGGGTGGATGGGTGGATGGATGATGGGTGGATGGATGGGTGGATGGATGAATGAATTGGTGGATGGATGATGGGTGGGTGGGTGGATGGGTGGGTCGATGGATGATGGATGATGGATGGATGATGATGGATGGATGGATGAGTGGGTGGATGGACGGGTAGGTGGATGGATGGATGGGTGGATGGGTGGGTGGATGGATGGGTGGATGGGTGGGTGGATGGATGGATGGATGGGTGGGTGGATGGATGGGTGGGTGGATGGATGGGTGGGTGGATGGATGGGTGGATGGATGGATGGATGGATGGATGGGTGGGTGGATGGATGGATGGGTGGATGGATGGGTGGGTGGATGGATGGGTGGATGGGTGGATGGATGGGTGGATGGGTGGATGGGTGGGTGGATGGATGGATGGGTGGGTGGATGGGTGGATGGGTGGATGGATGGATGGATGGGTGGATGGATGGATGGGTGGGTGGATGGATGGGTGGATGGATGGGTGGGTGGATGGATGGGTGGATGGATGGGTGGATGGATGGATGAATGGGTGGATGGATGGGTGGATGGATGGGTGGGTGGATGGATGGGTGGATGGGTGGGTGGATGGATGGGTGGATGGATGGATGGATGGGTGGATGGATGGATGGGTGGGTGGATGGATGGATGAATGGGTGGATGGATGGGTGGATGGATGGGTGGGTGGATGGATGGGTGGGTGGATGGATGGGTGGATGGATGGGTGGATGGATGGATGGATGGATGGGTGGATGGATGGGTGGGTGGATGGGTGGGTGGATGGATGGGTGGGTGGATGGATGGATGGATGGGTGGGTGGATGGATGGGTGGATGGGTGGGTGGATGGATGGGTGGGTGGATGGATGGATGGATGGGTGGGTGGATGGATGAATGATGGATAGATGAATAGATGGATGGGTTGGTAGATAGATAAATGGTTGATGCATGGATAACAAAATGGACAGATGGGTGAATGCAGGGACCGCTGGGACAGGGATGGATAGAAGGTGCAGCTGATGGATTTGGGGTATAAGTGTATTGATTTGCTAATCCTGGCAGTAAAGAGCTCAGAATAGAGTACGACTTTACAAGCCCATATTAAATCATGTACACAATTTAGCCAAAATAAGAAAATTCCCCACACTCTCTCAGATCCTCTGTCCTCCAAAGTTCCCCACTAAGACCTTCTCTTTGCCCCCCACTTTGGCCCTGTCTCCCCCACACTCTACTAAAACGTGTTTTTGCTCTATTTCCCAGTCATATTGGGGATCAGGGTCTCTATGAACACAAGGTATCCAAATATCTTTTGCATACCCTCCTTTCAAATTTCGGGGGTCCAAAGCCAGCGGTGGCCTTGCTGGGTCATATTGTGATTCAATGTTAACTTTTTGAGGAAATGCCAAGGGCTACCTGGAGCCCCAGGAGCTGGAGGGGCAGGAAGGAGCCTCCTGGAGCCCGTGGAGGGGCTCAGCCCTGTGGCCCCTGATCTCAGCCGTCTGCCCTCCAGGGCTGGGGCTGGGGAGAGTGGATTCCTGTTGATTTAAGTCCCTCTGTTTCCAGTCACTTATTCCAGCAGCCCCAGGGAATAATCCCTCTCCCAGCCCCACCTCCCGTGTTGTGCGAAAGTGCTAAGACCCTATTTTTACGGTTGGAAAATAATCTTTTCTGGTGCTGAGTTCTGCGGCTAAGGCATTTCATTTCCACAGGCAGATTTGCAACGAATCATTCCGGTAAATGCACAAACATGCACCACCCAAACCGCAGGGTACCTCAGGGTATCGTTTCCATAGCAACCAATGTCCCCAATGCCCAGGTCATCGGCCAAGATCAACAGGATGTTTGGCCTGGAGGCGTTGGACGCTTTGGGTTCACAGGTCCTCAGGAGCACACACACCCAGAGCAGAAGCAGCGTGCAGTCTCTGCAGAGGAAAACCAAAGGCAGAAAATAAACGTCAAGGGTTTGGCAAAGTGGACGGTGCCCACCAGCTCTCTTGAGGAAGGGGCCGAGAGCCGGATCATCCAGCTGGCAGAGGCTGGGGTTGTCGAGGGTGATCCTGGCACCCGGGTGGTGGAAAGCAGGGTCCTGTGACACACACGGAGCCCGAGAGAATCCGCAAGCCTGTCGGCAGCCACTGGTTTTTGCACTGGGCTCCGGAACCAGGCCCAACAGCCCGAACCAAAGCAGAATGGAGTCACCCGGGTCAACTGCCATATGCTCATTTCTCCCCTGTCCCCAACCCGGAGATTCCCCGAAACCAGTTGGAGCCTGAGCCAAAATAAGAAGATAATAATAATAATGAGTCAAAATAAGAAAGTTCCCTCCACGTTGAACCCGTAGAGACGGTAGCAGAGTCCCACCCTCTTTATCCTCAGGGGACAGACTCCAAAACTCTCAGAGGATGCCTGAAACTTCAGAGGGCCTAACCCCATGTAGGCTGTGCTTTTCCAACAGACAGACAGAGAGACAGACAGAGACACGGAGGTATATGCCTATCATGACGGCTTAGGGAGACTCTTATTCTTACAAGAGAGCTCTCCAGGAAGAAACGGAGGGACACTGTGGCCCGGGAGGAGGGAGGGGAACCAGCCAAGCATTAACCTCCGGTAAATCCTTTCCCAGTAACAATGGGCCCCAAGGAGGGGGCGGATACTGACCGCTGGGCTCTGGACTTTGACCTCCTTCATTGCAAATTAGCCCAGGAGGCAGAGCGAGTATGGAATCCCTGGGAAACAGGATCCCAAGAAAGAAAAGCAACGGGCCAGACTCCTAGGTCCCGGGGAACAACGAGCTTCGACCTTTTACAACGACCTTCCCGAGTTCAAGTTCTCGCCTGCACCAACAGCCCCTGACTGTCCATCTGCAGGTCTGAGTCTCCAAAGAAACCCTAAAACCCAGGCTCCTTCCGAAAACCTGGGGCCGTCTCCATACCCAGCAAAGGGGCCCTCCCGCCTCAATCCGTGGACCTCGCTGCAGGATGAAGGAAAGCCTGCTGTCCCCTGCTCCGTCTCCGGACTCCGTCATTTGTGGGCCTTGAGTTACATGATAATCTATAACTTATAAACTAGGCACTCTAAAGAACCAACAGCAAGTCATGACAGTATCAGTTACAACAACATGCTGCGACAGATGCCCGATGGCTTTCTCAGTTCAGGCCCTTTCCATTTATCTTTGGACGCTGGGGACCTGAATCCTGGGAGAGTTCTTACCCCTAAAGTTCGGTGTGAGCACGGAGGGCATCTACCTAGACCTGGTGTGGCTATTGCGCGCGTCACAATACCCAGTCCAGTGGACTTGGGAACACCCTTTCCTGTTTTTGCAAGTCACGGTCTTTCTGAGTTTGTCTTCTCACCCAATCTGTCCCCTCCTGTGCTCTCCTCCTGTGTTAACGTCATTTGAGCTCAATTCTCGGTACAGGGCAGAAGAACCTGGCAGGAATCGGGGCTCTGAGTCTGGCGCCTGCCTTTTCGGTCCTCAGTGGGCCAGGAGCGGCCTATGGCGGAGAGGGACCTTTGCCAAAAGCGCGCGGAGTTCCTCCGCGGCTGCGCCAGGCGACAGGCGAGGCCCCGGGAGGCTGGGGGCCGACAGGGACACCGGGGTTTTACAACCACAGATGTGGGATTCAGAGCCACCCAGAGCTCCTGATTAGCCGGCAGAGAAGCCAGCTGCCGCGAGCCTCCCCAGGCGGGCTCAGAGGGCGGCGCTGCGCAGCACCCGGAGCGCGCCGGCGGCTGCGCGCAAAAGGGACTCGCAGCGTCCGGGGGCGGGTCCTGGGCTCCCCGCGCCCCAGCACCCCGAGAGATTCCGGAGGGACGCGGGGAGGCCGTCTGACTCCCGGGAGCCGGATTCCTGGAGCCTGCCCTGGGTGGGGCAGTCCGGGAGGGCCGGCTGCGGGGACGGTGACCTCACCCTGTGTGGGGGGAAGGGAGGCGACAGAGCCCTGCTGGGGGCGGGCGGAGCCAGGGACGGGGCGGCGGCGCGTCTTGGTGTGTGCGGGGGAGGGGGACGCGGCCGTGCAGTGGGGGCGGGGGGACCGGAGGCCTGTCTCGGGGCTGGAAGGACAGGGACGCGCGGCGGCGCGGTGGGAGACCTGGAGGACACGGAGCGGGAGGGGCGTGTCCTAGCGTTGGGTGGGCGACGGGGATCGGGGAAAAGCCCAGGGTCCGCACCCCGCCTTGCTTAATGGGTCGGGGGATAAGGTCCTGCTGGGCGGGGTGACTAGGGGCGTGCCTTAGTGTCGGTGCGCGCAGCGGCTCTGGGGAGGGAAGGGGCACTCGGGAACCCAGGCGCAGAACCCCGCGAGTCTTGGGGGAGACTGGAGCGCCGGTGGGGGTGGGGCAAGGGGTGGGGCTTAGCGTTGAGCAAAACCGCTCTGGTGGGGTGAGGGGCGTGGCCTAGGGTTGGCCGGCTGGAAGTGCTCGGGGTGGGGCGAGGGGCGGAGCTTAGCATTGAGCTTTACCGCTCTGGTGGGGTGAGGGGCGTGGCCTAGCGGTCGCCGGCTGGGGTGGGGCGAGGGGCATGGCCTAGCGTTGGCGCGCACCGCGTCGCTGGCACGGGGTGGGCCTATGGGCGGAGGAGCGGCCGGGGCGTGGCTTAGCAGGGGAAGGGCGGTACCCGCGGTCCAGGGTGGTGCCCTGGAGTTGGAGGGACGGGTCAGTGCTGGGGGGAGGGGGAAAGAGGAGGGGGAGAGGGGTCCGGGGAGCGGGACCCGAGAGGCCTAGGTTGTTCCTCGGGACTGACCAGCAGCATCAAGGAGGGGCGAGGGCAGGGGACAAGGGACGCACCTTAGCGGGGTTCACGGCCGTGGTGGGGGGGGACGGACCCGGACGGGACAGAAGTGCTTCGATTTTACAGGGGAAACACGGCCAAAGCGCTGCGGGTCCTAAAAAGTGTGCGTGCGTGGGTCGCAGCCGTGGTGGGTGACGAGGAGCGTGTCTTACGGGGACCGTGGGGCTTGGCCATGGCTGGGGCGCGGGGGGCCGGGCGCAGGTCGCTGGGAGGGGGCAGGGCCGTGATGGGGGCAAGCCGAGGGTCCCGGTGGGGGTTCGGAGGCCCGAGGGTCTCAGTGTGGGGAAGGCGAGGCCCCAGGGTGGGGCGGGTCGCCCTGCGCAGCCCGGTCGCCCTTCCTGCTCCGCCCGCTACCCTGCCCCGCCGCGCAGAGGAGGCGCCTCGGGCCGGGTCTCGGAGACTCGCCCTCTGCGGGCTCGGCCGCCCCTCCCCCGGGGCCACGCTCGTCCCCTCCCCGGGCCTGAGTGAGGCCGCGTCCCGGGGTCCCGCGCACCTGGCGGAGGGCGAGGCGCGTCCCGCAGGCCTGCGCGCGCCCCTCGGCTCGGCGGATCGCATAGCTGCGCGCTGGCCGGCGGAGGACCTTGGCCTCAGGCTCCTGCGCGCGAACCGCCCGCCCGCGTCCCCGCCCACCGCGCTGCGGCCCGACCCCTCCTGCTTAATCCGCTTAACCTCCAGACCCAGGGCCCGGGGGCGGGTGGCGCCTGGAAACAGGTTCTCCCGGGTCCGCGCCGCCCCGCCGGGCTGGGCTTCCCGAGCAGCTGTTCATCCGGACGCACGGTGAGCCCCCGGGAAGCCAGGGCTGCGCGGGGAACCCCCTGTCTTCACCCCAGCCGAGGTCTCGGGACCGGCCCCGTAAGGTCGGGCGAGCTCCGCGCCTCCGGGCCCCGCGTTTGGAACCTGCAGGGGGCGCTGGAGTCTCGCGCTCCGCACGCTGGCTTCCCGGTTGCGCGCAGGACCCGGGGTGTCTCCGGGCTAAGTGGACCCGGGACCCAGGCGGGCTGGTGGGAGAAGCCTGTCCCTTGGTTCTCCCGCTGCCACAGATAATCTTCACTTGGCCAAATCAGTTCTGTGTCTTCACCAAACGAAACCAGAGCTTCCCCCAGACCCGGGCTGCCCGCAGTCCTTAGGGGTGAGGAGTTGAAAATACACGCGGGAAGCTCACCCCCTCCATTCCGCGTTAGGATCCCCAAGAGTGGTGCTGGTTACTGTGCAAATTTAAATTATGTGCATTTCCGTATGCGTCTGGACTTAATAGGTGGAATTGCATCCAGAAACTCCAAATACCTAAGTTGGGAATGCACTTGCTAAATCTCACCTGCCCATTGTATGGCTTGTTTCTTTTTTCTTCTTGTTTTAATTTTTAAAAATTTTGGTATGGTGCTTAACCACTGAGCCTCATCCTGCGTCCTTTTTTATATCTTTTTTTTTTTTTTTTTTGCGGTGCGAGGGATTGAACCCAGCGCCTTGCGCTTGTGAGGCGAGCACTCTACCACCTGAGCTATCTCCCCAGCCCACTTTTTTATATCTTATACAGACACAGGGTTTGGCTGAGTTGCTGAGGATCTTAGTGAGATTGGCCTCCATCTTGGGATCCTCCTGCCTCAGCCTCCCAAGCCGCTGGGATGAGAGGCACGCACCACCCCGACCGGCATGACTATGTTCTTTGAGGTCAGACCTGGGGTTGCTGAGAGCAGAGATCTCTAAGAACTGCCGAAATCAAGCGCGTTGCGTGCTGTTAGGCAGATTATCTACACATGCTGAGCATGGCCATGGTGCAGAGCCAGAGGGAACCAGGGCCCTGGAAAGGGTTGCGTTTTGGATAGGAAGGTGGGGGGTGTCCGGATTCTGCTGTGTCTCCTTGGGGATGGGGAAAAGCTGTCAAAAGTTAAGTACAGTATATAACATGGAAACTCTGTGTAAGAATATAATCATAATGTAGTAAAACATAAGCTCTAGATGATGATGTCCAACCCTTTTTAATGCACCCATGTCCGCCTGCAATCCTGGCATCTTGGGAGGCTGAGGAAGGAGGATTGCAGATTGGAGGCCAGCCTCAGCACCGTAGGATCTGTCTCAAAACAAAAATATAAAAAGGGGTGGGGGATGTAACTCAGTGGTTACATACATCTGGGTGGAATCCTGGCATCTAATAATAATATTAATAATAATTTCATTGATATTCATGGAATTGAAAACTTGAGACATAAAGAGTTAAGAATATGGAGGCTCTGTGGGAACTTTGGCTCCGGTGTCACCAGAGTCAAGGTTGTGAATGGGTCTAGAGGCGGAGGTGACCCTGCCCGTTCCTCAGTGGGTGCTGAAGAACTCAGGAGGGACGAGGTCAGCTGGTGACCTGGGACACAGCTGGCTTTCTGTTGTCAGGCTGAACTTAGTGGGCGGGGGATGGGGTGCAAGCAGGCCCCTGGGCTTGGCCGGGAAGGAAGAAGGCCTCCGATTCAGACGCCACGTCACGCAGGGACGGCCGTGAAGGGGGTCATTAGTGAGCAGGTCTGGGGTCCATCAGCCCTGGGCTGGGGGTCTGGTCACAGCAGCCCAGGAGACTCACACAGGGATGCACCAGCCCTCTGAGCAGGGCAGGGACCTGAGTGTGTGTCCCCAGGTTCCTGTGCTGAGTCCTCACCAGGAGCTGGTGTGGGAGGTGGGGCTCTGGGAGGGGCTGAGCTCATGGGTGCAGCCCAGGAAGGGGACCAGGGTCCTTCTACAGAGACCAGAGAGCCCCCTGCCCGTCCACCCTGTGAGGACCAGGAGCAGCGCCATCTGTGAGCAGGAAGCAGCCTCAGCAGCCCCGAGCCTGCCCCGCCTGGACCTGGGCTGCACCTGCGGAGCTGAGAGCGGTCAGGTCTGGGGTCCCTCAGTAAGGGATCGGGACAGGATGGGGTCCTGAGGGTGGAGCCTGGCGCCCATGGCACCGGGCCGCACCTTCCGGTGGCCCTGGGGCCGCAGTGGCCTCCCCGGGCGGTCCTCCTCCTCTGCCCCAGCCTCCAATTGCAGGCGGCCCTGGGTCTTCGCTGGTGCCCAGCGCGGCCCCGAGGGTGCTTTCCGTCCAGCGTTGCTCGAGCCTTGTGACCTTATCTTGGATGCGGGGAGTGGCTGGTGGCCGCGGGCGGGAAGCGTCCGCGGCTCCTCCGCGCAGAGGTCACTGCGCGCCGCCCTCGCGGCACCAGCACAGGGGGAAGGGCCCGCAGCAGGGCTGCAGCCACGGCCGCCACACGTTCCGCAGGGTGTCCAGCTGCTGGGGCACCGGGCTCAGCGTCCGCTGGTGCTGCTGCACGGCCTGCTGGACCCTGCCCACCACCTCGTGGAACCGGGGCTCCGTCTCGGGCGTGAGGATGCGGCTCTCCGAGGGGTCTCTCGAGAGGTCAAAGAGCAAGGGCGGGTCATGCTGCCGGACTTGTTCCCCGAAGCACGGGCAGACCCCTCTGCCGTAGCAGGCTCCCGCGCCCTCGGGCTGGAAAATTGGGGTTGCGAAGTGCACCTTCCACACTGTGGCTCCTGGCGGAGGGACAAGAATCACAGAGGTGCCGTCAGGGCACAGAGCGCACTGCTGGAGAACAGCAGCATTCACCCAAGAGGACGTCAAGAGGCCAGTTCCGCCCTGGCGCTGGGTTGAAATCCCAGCAACTCGGGAGGCTGAGGCAGGAGGATGGAGAGTTCAAAACCAACCTCAGCAACAGGGAGGCCCTAAGCAACTCAGTGAGACTCTGTCTCTAAATAAAATCCAAAATAAGGCTGGGGAGGTGGCTCAGGGGTCAGTGTCCCTCCGTTCAATCCCCAGTCCCCTCTCCCAGAAAAAAGAGGTGAATAGATACCATGTAAGCCAGCCACACTGTGGAATACTACACAGCCCTGAAAAGGAAGGAAGCTCTGGCCCTGGCTATATACTGCATGAACCTTGAGAACATGATGCTCAGGGACAGAAGCCAGGAGCACACCCCCTGCAGGACTCTAGGAAACGTCCAGAATAAGCAAAGTCATAGAAATGGAGAATGGATCAGTGGGTGGTGGACGCTGGGGAGTGACTGCTTACTGAGGGCGAGGTCTGCCTTTGGGGTGAGGGAATGTATTTCAGGATTCTTGTGGTATTTTGTTCTTGTCTTCTTTTTTTTTTTTTTAATTGCTTGTTGCAAAAGAGTCAGGCCTGACTGCCCTGCAGTCAGGGTTGGTGAATCCAGCTAGCGGGTGGGTGCACAGGAACAGTTTCTCACACCCTTGTCAGTGGCATTAATGGGGTTGTCCCTGTTCAGCGAAGGTGCTGAGAACCTAGACAAAGTCATAGCATTGGGACCCTGACGGCCGGGACAGCGGGAAGCAGTTAGAGAAATAAGGAAGCCACACAGAAGGCTAAGTGCCTAGAAGAAGATACAGTGGGTCCAGGTGTTGGGAAGCTGAACATAGAGGGTCGTGTGGGTGGAGGTGGGAGGTGGAGACTGACTCTGAGAGGCCACTGGTCAACTCGGGATGTGGACATGGGTGGTGAACCGGCCCTCTGGGTAGCTGGGGTTTTTTTCTTTTCTTTTCTTTTTTGGGTATCAGGGCTTGAACCCAGGATGTGCACTGAACCACCTCCCCAGCCCTTTTTCTTTTTTTATTTTGAGACAGAGTCTTGCTGAGTTGCTTGGGGCCTCCCTAAGTTGCTGAGGCTGGCCTCTGACTTGCGATCCTCCTGCCTCAGCCTCCGGAGCCACTGGGATTGCAGGTGTGTGCACCCCCACACCTGGTTGGATAAGCGCTCCTTTAAGAGTGTTCTGAGGGGCTGGGATTTATTTTGAGGTTTTTGTTTGTTCATTTCTGTTTTTGTGTTTTTGGTGCATGGGCTCAGGAAGGCTGTAGAAGGTGGATAAAGGGACAAAGGATGTGGGGTAACGGAGGGACCCGGAAGGTCTGGTCAGGGCACCGTGAGGGCCAGAGGAACACGCTTCCCATCCACAGATACAAAATAGATGCCTGGAAACAATAATCCAGTGACCAGGGGACAGAGGCCCACCCTGGGCGGTCACCGTATAAAACCAGCATGAAGCGGATGTTCTGGAGGCGAGTTAGAAAGGGTGCTTCATTGAGCTGCGCCCTTGATCCAAAATTGTTTGTTTTTTTTTTAAAAAGAAACAATTCAAGAAGCAAAACTGCATAAGGTGCCATTCAAGGAAACAGACCTGCATCAACTATTCCAGGGCGGCACCGAAAGAGAGGCTTAAAAAATCCTCTCTAATGCTTCTGAGAACAGAGGTCAGGAGATGGCGTT
This sequence comes from Sciurus carolinensis, assembly GCF_902686445.1. NCBI lineage: Eukaryota > Metazoa > Chordata > Mammalia > Rodentia > Sciuridae > Sciurus > Sciurus carolinensis. The sequence goes on from NC_062232.1 coordinate 1,514,027, forward strand.
TCCCTCTCGATTCTATGACACGCAGCTAGAGTGCTTTCCAGGGGGGCTGGTAGACACAGAGTCTCAGGAGAGTAGAGGGTTCCCCCGAACCCGGGTCCAGAAAGCAGATCCAGAGCAGAGAAAAGACGTGAAGGCAAAGTAAGAGAGAGCAGAAGATAAATGGGGAAGGAAAAGAAAAGGGAGAGAGCAACTTATTAAACTGAAGAATGACCTTATGGGATTCTGAGAGCTGAACGGATTATCATTATTATTATTGGTCCTGACCACTGAACCCAGGGGTACCTTACCGCTGACCCACATCCCTGGCCCTTTTCAGTTTTTCTTTCATTTTTAATTTTGAGACAGAGTCTAAGTAAGTGGCTGAGGTTGGCCTCCACTTTGCGATCCTCCTGCCTCAGCCTCCCCACAGGCTGGGATCTCAGCCATGCGCTCTGCGCCCCGTCAAGCACTGGATTTTATTTTATTTTTTTAAAGAACCAATACTGTTGGTAAGGGCAGTGAGCCAGGGAGGGTGAACAGGGCCCCGCAGCGGCGGCAGGGACAACGTGGCCGCCTGTCACTCAGGAAGGAGGGGGCCAGCCATTACAAAGAGGCCAGAAACAGGAAAGGCGTGAAGATGCAGAGAAGGGGAAACAGAAGCCCTTGCCACCGCATCCCCCGCGTCTGCGGCCACCCGAGGGCTCGTCACAGGGCTGGGGACCTCCGCCTACTTACTGTCCCGTTGGTGCCACCGGGCCGCATGCAGGAAGCGCTCGCAGTAGTGCAGCAGGAATTCGTGCTCCGAGTGCGGGGCAGCGCCCAGGAGCAAGGGCCACAGGTCCCGGCCATCGATCACTCTGCGGAAGAACAGCGACCTCAGCGGCAGCGGGCGAAACGGGCCCTGGAGAGCGGAGTCTGGAGAGGCGGAGCCTCAGGAAGCTCCGCCCCGCTGGGCGTGGCGGCCTCGGCCTCCGGCCTCCGCCTCTGAGTACAAGGCAGCCAGGCGGCTCCAGGGCGAACCCTGCGCCACCCGCCGGGTTCTGCGCTGGCCGAGGGCTGCTGCGGGTTCCAGGGTCACTGTCTGCACGCGTGTTGGAACCAGGGCTGCATCTACCTTTTTGACGGGCAGCCACGACATCGGGTACTGTACCTGCCAGTCACCGCCCTTGCTCGGGGTCCAGGGGCAACCCAGCCCAGGATCCCGGTTTAAATGGTGTAGTATTTGCTGGTCGCCTAGACCCGCCCTCCTGTGTGCTTTAAATCAAACGCAAATGGCCTTTAATGCCTCGTTACCGTAAACGCTGCCTAAATAGTCAGGACAGATGCTTTTTAATTTTCTTTTTTTTTTTTGTAGCAGGGATGGAACCCACGGGTGCTTAACTACTGAGCCACCTCCCCAGCTTTTTGTGTTTTAAATCTAGATACAGGGGTCTCCCTGAATTGCTTAGTGCCTCACTAAGTTGCTGAGGCTGGCCTCCAACTGGCTATCCTCCTGCCTCAGCCTCCTGAGCCAACTGGGATGACTAGCATGTGCCACATGACAGTATATTTTTTTTTAAATAAGGCTAATGGGTTAGTTTTTAAAAAATCATAAAACCTTTAAAGTTGTTTTCTAATAAAGACGCACTTTTCTAATATAAAGTATATTTCTAGTACATATGTATTCGAATGTATGAATACATATTTAAATTGTATGGCCTGTATCCATATATATCAGGACTGGAGCTGGAATCTGAGCTTTCTGAATGTATATGCTGCCTGTTTCTAGTCTGCAAACTGGACTGCACCGCGGTCTACGTGTAACGCATGGGCACGTGGTTAAAGCGCAGGAAGCATAAGCATAAATCCATGTCGATACCTGCAGGGCTCGTAAGACTGGATGCGTAATTACGTATGCAAATACATGTGACTGTTACCTATCTTGGTATGTAAATTAGATATCATACAGAACAAGCATGGTCACGTCGAATGAGATCCATGCACATATTCAGCTATGGGGACAATGACGTGCACGTCTCCACACGTGCGTTTATGCCTCCTGCGATCGCATAGGCCGCTGGCGACACACAGATACACCTCAGCGCGCGGGTACTGTCTGCAGGCCCCGCGAACTGCCCTCTTTGGACCTTCCGTACCTGTCCTGGGGCACCTGGCCGCCCCCCAGCCGGACCAGGGTGGGGAACACGTCCATCAGGCTGGTGGGCTCTTGGATCACGCGGCCGGCGGGCAGCACCCCTGGCCACCGGAGGATGCCGGGCACGCGGATGCCCCCTTCCCAGCCGCCCATGCCTTTGCCACCTGCCAGGAAGAGAAAACGATGTGGCTGGAGATCGGCGGACGTTGCGAGACGGGGCCCGGGCGCGGGGTGGAGCTGCTGCGGCTCAAACGTGCAGAGTGGGAGGTCGCAGAGCGAAGCGGGGCGAGTGCGGCGACCCAGGACATCCAGGAAGGCTGCGTCCCGGGCCTCCGTGGAACAGCGCAAACCCGGCAGAGGGGAACCGACTCTGCGCACAGACCCCGGGGTCCCAGTCCCACCCTGGGCGCGCAGGCTGGTCCCAGTCCCACCCTGGGGTGCAGGGCAGGTAGGGCAAGCACAGGCTGGTCCCGGTCCCACCCCGGGGTGCAGGGCAGGCAGGGCGCACACAGGCTTGTCCCTGTCTGGCCCCGGTCCCACCCCAGGGTGCAGGGCAGGTGGGGCAAGCACAGGCTGGTCCCGTCCCACCCTGGGGTACAGGGCAGGCAGGGCGCGCACGAGCTTGTCCTGGTTGCAGGGCAGGTGGGGCGCGCGCCGGCTGGTTTTGGTCCCACCCCGGGGTGCAGCGCAGGTGGGGCACATGCACGGGCTGGTCCCGGTCCGGGTCCCTCCCGGGCACCTTCCTGACACCCGGATGCGCCAGCTCCGCGTGGCAACAGCGCTTACTACCTAAGAACTTAAGGCTCCCACGTGGAAAAAGCACTGCAGGGCAGGGGCGGCCTGAGGCCGTGCGCACAGCCCGGAGCCCCGGGGGGCGGAAGGGGTGGCGCCCTAAAGCCCACGCCCCGCCCCACGGTGGCTGCACGCCTGCGCAGAGGGTGGACGTCCACAGGGGCAGATCACTTCTGTAAAGCAGGAACCCAACCCGGGCGGATCCTGCCACCGTATCAAGTTTGAAACTAAGCCAAGGTGATGTGCAGAGAGCCCTGTGAATATTCGAAAAGCCACGTGTGCAAAAAAATTAACAACTAAGGCATCTGAGCACGGCCGGTTATGCTTTCTACCCTGGCTGGAAAGAAATCGCAGCAGGTGGGCGTCCGCGTCTGCAGACGGCGGGCGGGAAGGGCCCTTCCAGTGCCAGAGCTGGGAAGGGCAGGGAAGAGGGTCCGCAGGAGGAGACGGGGGCACCCCGGCCTCACCCCGGTAGATCCCGTTCCAGCCTCCGTACTGGTGGCTTCCCAGTCGAGACTCCAAGGATCCCCCGTGGTCCGAGGTGAAGTAGACCAGGGTCCGCTCGGCCAGGCCTTCCTTGTCCACCGTGTCCAGGATCCGCCCTGCGGAGAGCAGAGGCGGGTGGGCTGGCGCAACCCAGCAGCCCTGAGGCCCAGCTGCGCGGCCTGCGCTCCAGCCTTTTTTGGAAAGAATTGCGCAACAGCGAGCGCTTAGTGTCAGGGCCCGAGGGAAGCAGCCGGGTCTTCTCCACGGGAGATGGATGTGTCCCGGCGCGTTCTCCCCTGTCCCCTGTGGGATCGGGACGGGGCATCTCCAGCCAGGTCTTCTGGGGGTGGGGCAGGGGAAGACACTCACCCACCATCCAGTCCATCTCCTCCACATTGTCCCCGTATAACCCGTGACGGCTCCGCCCCAGGAAGTCTTTGGTGGTGACAAGAGGAACGTGGACGTGTAGGAAGGAGACGAAGAGGAGGAACGGCCGCTGCTTATTCCTAAAAATGAAGATTGTTGTTATAAGTCTGGCGACATCCATGTGGAAGGTCTGGGGACCCTCAACACAGTGCATTCAAGCATCTTTGGTCTTGTCCCCCCCAAGAGCAAACACACACACAACCCCTGCTCAACAGCGGAAGGAGCTCACGTTTAAGGATCGGGTGCATGGTACATGCCCGTCCTCCCAGGGCCCGGGAGGCTGAGGCAGGAGGATCGCAAGTTGGAGGCCAGCCTCAGTAACTTAATGAGGCCCTGAGCAACTCAGTGAGACCCTGTCTCTAAATAAAACATAAAAAGGACTGGAGATATGACTCAGTGGTTGAGCATCCCTGGGTTCAATCCCCAGTACTAAAAAATAAAATAAAAATCAAATTCCCTTCTAAAATACTCTTAAAAAATCCACATCACACTTTTCCGTCTGAATATTGTGATTCTCAAACTCTACGCACTTCACCCTGTTGTCTGTCCGGACCTTCATTTTGTTAAGTTATTCAGAAGTTGCGTCTACTCCTGAGCGTGGCTGACAGATTAAGTGGTCTTGCACATGAAATTTTCTTTATAAGTGCTATCAGCTAATGAGTTCTTTCCCTTTTCGTTGCTGCATTATAATTATAAATAATGGTGGGATTTGTTGTTCCATGCTGGAATCTGCACAGAAGCTCAGAGCATAATGTGGTCCATATGAAATCAACCGCATAATGAGTTTTTAGGACATGAAATAATCACGAGATTAATAATCATAAGACGTTAAAAACGAGGCATGACACATTCACATGCATAGCAGCCCGATTCACAAAAGCCAAGCTATTGAATCAACTGAGGTGTCCATCCATCCATGGATGAATGGATGAAGGAAATGTGGTGAATGTATGCTGTGGAGTATTACTCAGCCATGAAGAAGAATGAGTTTACGGGGTGTGCTGGTCAAGGGGTGAACCTGGAGAGCGTCACGCTAAGTGAAATAAGCCAGACCCGGAAAAATCAAGGCTGAAACGTTTCCTCTGCTCTGCAGAATCTAGAAAGAATAAGCGGGGATAAAGGAAGAGAGAGATGGAATTCCATCCAAGGAGAAGAGAGATCAGTGGAGCAGAGGAAGGGGGCTGAGGGAGAAGAGGAGGACGGCAGGGGACCACCCCACCCAGGACCCTTGAGGCGCCAGCCCCGTGGATCTGAGCCCGGCACCGCCCGTCCCAACCCTGCGGTCGCCATGTTTTCAGGGACCAGGTGCAAACCAGACGGCGAGGCTGGGCACAGCCTGTGTCCCATTTCCCAGGAAAAGCCTTTCCGAGTCTGGGCTGCCTCAGGCTTCAGACCCCGTGACATCAGAAGGTGCCCGAAGACGCCCGTGGGGGCCAGGCCAGGCGAGGGGAGGAGGCTGGCCCTCCCGAGCTCACCTGTGCAGAAAGGAGGCGGCCTCCTGGAGGAAGAGAGGCGAGGCCGCCTCCAAGTCCATGGGCTGCTGCGCGATGCTGCGGTTCCTCATCAGGAAGCAGTCGGCGAGCACGATCAGGCGGCCCACGGAGCGCGCGGCGGCCAGGAGCGCGGCGGCGGCCAGCGCTGCCCCCAGGACGGGCGCCCAGGAGCCGGCGGGCCGGACCAGCTTGCGCGCGGCCAGCGTCAGCGCGGCCACCGCCGAGACCTGGACCCAGAGGCCAAGCGCGCGCTCCAGGGCCACGCGCTTCTCGGAGAGCTCGGCCTGCGCGCAGTCGCCCATCATGGTGAAGGGCATCCCCAGGAAGCTGTCGAAGCCGTGCGCCTGCGGGTGGTGGCAGTGGTCGCCCGCGGAGGCGCAGTTCAGGCCCAGGTGCCATTTTCCTGGGGCGGGGCAGAGAAGCAGCGGCTACTGCATTTGTCACGACTTGGTCTGCAATGTCCCCCCCCAACCCCCAGGTCCTGCCTTGAGCCTGGGTCCCCGGGCACCATGTCCAGAGGGCAGAGGCCAGAGGAGGCTGGCTCCTGAACTCAGGAGTGGCTCCATCCACCAACGGCTCCTAACTGAAGAGACCAGGCGTCGCGGGCACGGCCTGCAGGACACCCGTGTCCCTGGCCCTTCCTCTTTCCCTCGGCTTCCTGTCTGCCTGCCATGAGCTGAGCTGCTGCCCTCCACCAGGCTCTTCAGCCTCATGATGTTCTGCCTCCCCTCCAGCCCAGAACCACGGAGAGGGGAGACTCAGCCCAAGGAAGGAGGGCAGGGGAACACGTCCTTGGGGACTATATCCTGTCCCTGGCTTCTCGCTCGCTCGCTCACTCTCTATGCCTCCCTATTTCCTGGTTGCAATGGGCAACCTGCTCTCCTCCTCCAGGCCCTTCCGCCATTTTGTTCTTGGGCCAGAGCCATGGAGTCGCCCACCATGGACTGAACCTCTGAATCCATGAGCCCAGGTGGTAACTCAAGGCAGGTGGGGTGTGGCTGGAGGAGGTGGTTACTGGGGACATCCCTTGGGGACTATATCCTGTCCCTGGCTCCTTGGGGACTATATCCTGTCCCTGGCTCCTTGGGGACTATATCCTGTCCCTGGCTCCTTGGGGACTATATCCTGTCCCTGGCTCCATGGGGACTATGTCCTGTCCCCGGCTCCTTGGGGACTATATCCTGTCCCTGGCTCCTTGGGGACTATGTCCTGTCCCTGGCTCCTTGGGGACTATATCCTGTCCCTGGCTCCTTGGGGACTATATCCTGTCCCTGGCTCCTTGGGGACTACATCCTGTCCCTGGATCCTTGGGGACTATATCCTGTCCCTGGCTCCTTGGGGACTACATCCTGTCCCTGGCTCCATGGGGTTGATATCTGGTCCCTGGTGAGCAGAGCTCTCTCTTCTTCCTGGTGCCACGTCCTGAGCTGCTCTCCTCCTCCAGGCCCTTCCGCCATTTTGTTCTGCCTCACCTTGGGCCACAGCCATGGAGTCGCCCACCATGGGCTGAACCTCTGACACCATGAGCCCCAATAAATCTTTCCCTTTTCAAGTTGCTGTTTCCTGGGTGCTTTGGACGGGAATCTGGCTGCGTTCCAGGCGCTCTCCTGGGGTCTGGGGTGGGGTAGGGAGGCGGGGGTGGTGACGTCACTGGCCACAGGACCTGACCTCCTCCTTGAAGCGCTTCCTGGGTGATTCCTCAGGACAGGGTAAGCCATGGCCACAGATCAGATGCTTCTCGCTCAGATCTGGAGACCGAGCATTAAAGCGAAGGTACCGCGAGGCTGCCGACCCCCTGCAGGGTCTAGGGAGAGGGCTCCTGGCTCTCCCTGTGGCTGGGCATCTGTCCCCTGGCCTCGCCGCCTTCTCTGAACGTCCCTCTCCATCTGTCCCCTGAACAGGACCCTTGCCCTGGCCCCCAGAGTCCCCTGGACGGTCGCCTCAAGGTCCTTCCTTCAGCTACCCGACCGTCTCCACAGGGGTCACGGGCTGCCCTAGGACCCGCTGTCCTCCGTTCTGTCAGTCACGGTGGGAAACATGCGGGCCCGACGGCACCTCTCCTGAGCCCAGGGGACTATTTCCCTCCTTATTCAAGAAGCCTCAGAGCGTGGCGGCCACTTGGGAAGCGCTGACGTAGTTTTAGGCCTTGTCAGTCGTCCTGGGTGGCTCGAAGTCGACAGGGGGACGTCCCCAGGGTCTTTGCAAACGCCGCACCAAGACGTGGGCTCCGTGGGTTCCTGCAGCGCTTGGCTGATACCCTTGTTCAGGCTACGCCTGGTTCAGGCTACAGCGCTCGGCGGTCGGAGCAGGAAGAATCCAGAGCCCTCGGGTTGGTGCTGAGAGCGCCATCCTCCAGGATCAGCCGAGGACAAAGACTTCCTGGCTTTGGGAGAGGGAGGCCCAGCATGGAGGCCAGCTTCAGAGTGCGAGACCATTCCAGAGCTCAGCTCTCGACCCCAGTCAAGGAAGAGTCCCATCTCCTGTGCAGCCACCGAGGGTATCGATGAGGCCACACTGCGTGTCCTCCGGGGTGCCACGGTGTGTGCCACCCGGAAACCTCATGTGATTCCCAGGGCCTCCACAGACCCGTCCACCTTGGGTCGTGAAGGTCTATGGATTTGGCCAGGTAGCCTCGGCCTCGGTGATTGACGGATGTGATCGCGCTTAAAAGTGATTACCACATGCTGGGGATCGTGGCCGCGGGGTCCCCTTTCCTGTCTCCCTGTCCACGGCCCTGAAGTTCTGTCTTAACTAGTTTTTGTTCGGTCTCTACTGGAGTCTGTTGACCTACCGAAAAACAGGCACGTGCTTTACAGAGGCTCAGCGGGAGGGAGGCCATATGGAAAGTTTTGGTCCGTGAGCATCGAGCTTCTGTTGTTCTGATACTTGATTTTTGTGCAATGGGGGGGTCATCGGTGTTATTCAGAATGGCCTCCAACTTCAGGCCTCAAGTGATCCTCCTGCCTCTGCCTCTGGAACAGCTGAGACTAAAGCCAAGCCACTATGTCCTGCCATCCGATTATTATTTTTAAATGAATTTTTTTTAAGGTACCAGGGGTGCTGTACCACCGAGCCACCTCCCCAGCACTTTTTATGTTTTTCTTTTGAGTCTTGCTAAGCTGCTGAGGCCGGCCTCCTACAGGCAATCCTCCTGCCTTGGCCTCCCAAGCGGTCAATTACACTGTGCCCGGTGAGCTGGCTTGGGTTGAATAACTCTCGGCGCCAAGCGGCCTGGGAGATAACGTCATTTCTGTCATCGGGGAAATCACCGGGGACCTGACTGGTAAGCGATTCCAAACGTTTTTAGTTCAATGTTCCCTTCAGAGAAAAGCGGTGAGCTCAAGAGTTGGAAAAATTAAAAATGCACCTACCTATGAGACCGGTGGCGTAGCCCTGGTCTCGCAGAATTTTTGCAAAAGTGATCTCGTCGGCGGGGAGTCCCCCCGAGGCCGCCGTCCACTGGAGCACACGCAGGGCGTTGCTGGAGACCATGCCTTGGACCAGTCGTGGGGAAAAATAAAGTCAGCGTTAGCTGTTGGCTTTTAGATGACGATGATGATCATCGTACTATTATTATTTCAAACCTGGAATATTCAGAAGAACCCTCCGTGATGGAGAATCCCGCCGAGAAGCTCCCCCGCAAGGTCTTGCCTGGCGGAACCATGCTCTCCGCAGGGCCCGCCCTCTTAAGGGGACTTCTGACAGTAAATTCAGATATACAGACACATGATGGATGGACGCACAGGTGGGTGGATAGAGACGCAGAGCTATGGACGGACAGATGGACAGTCAGATCAGTAGATAATGGAGAGACGGTAATCAGTTGACAGGTGGATGTACAGGGGTATGGGTGGATGCACAGATGATCGATGGATGACGGATTGATAGAATTGATAGAGGAATGGATAGACAGAAATGTGGACAGAGTCATGGATGGACAGATGGACAGTCAGATCAGTAGATAATGGAGAGATGGTGACCAGTTGACAGGTGAATGTACAGGGGTATGGATGGATGCACAGATGATTGATGGATGGGTGGAGGATGGACAGATAGATAATAGATATTTAGACAGATATTGATGATGGTTGGACAGATGAATGGTTGCATAAAAAGAGAGGTGGATGGATGGGTGAATATATAGATAGATGATAGACAGAATTGATGTACAGAGGGATAGAGATGTGGATGGAGATATGGATGGGTAGATGGATAGATCACCAGGCAATGGAGAGACAATAATTAGTGGACAGATGAATGTACAGAGGTATGGATGGAAGCATGGATAACGGATGGATGGATGGACAGATAGATAATAGATACATATAGATGATTGTTGGATAAAAAGAAATATGGATATATAGATAGATGATAGAATTGATGGACAGAAGAACAGAGATATGGATGGAAGATGGACAGATAGACAACAGATATTTAGACAGAGACAATTATTGAATAAATGAATGGACAGATGGATGGATGGATGGATGGACAGATGGACTGATAGAATTGATAGGTGAATGGATAAACAGAAATGCGTGTAGAGATATGAATGGATGGATGGAAATATATATTTATAGATAGATGGATGAGAGAGGATGAGTATATATGTAGATGGATAGATAACAGATGACAGAGATAACTGATGGATAAATGAATCGATGGATGGAAAGAGATATGGCTGGATGCATATGTAGATATAGAAACATGGATGACAGAGGATGACTAAATACACAGATGGATAGATAACAGATTCACAGATACACAGAAATAATTGGTTGATGGATGGATGGATGGATGGACAGAAGCTAGAGGTAAGGATGGGTGAATGCCTGAAAAGACAGTAGACAGGGGAGAGAGAGGATGGATGCAATGGATTCTGTTTCCTTGGAGATCCCTGACGGGTCCAGGATCTGAATCTTCCCCTGGAGTCAGGGGCAGATGCCTCAGACTCAGAGTCAAAGAGCAGAGCGATGCTCAGGAAGAGACAGAGAGTCCTGAAGTGTTGGTCTTCTCCCAACCCAACTCCCTGGGAGATGGAGGATGTTAAGCTAAACAATATATCCACGTCAAGAAGTCTTTAAGGCTTAAAGACACCTGAGATTTTTGTACCTCCCAGTCAGACACAAATGAACTAGTGCTATTATAGTTTGGGTTTGATACGTCCCCCCAAAAACTGTGTTGAAGGCCTGGTTCCCAGAGGATGGTGCTAACAGGTGGTGGAGCCTTTAAGAGGCGGGGTCTAGTGGGAGGAAGTGAGGTCTTTGGGGGCGTGGCCTGGAAGCCATACTGCAGCCCACCACTCCTCCTGCTTCAAGGTCCCTCCATGCTCTCCTGTGACCATGTGCTGGCTCACCACCAGACCACAGCCACGGAGCCATGGACCAGGGACAGAACCCTCCCAAACCATGAACCAAAAATAGACCTTTGGTCCTTCTGAGCCTATTTCTCTCACAAAGCTGACTTGTCCAGGGGCCTTTTCAAATAATTGGGAAAAAGAGAGAAGATTTCATAACCTGTTGTGTTGGTCAGCTTTTTCAGCCCTGTGACCAAAAGACCTGATGAGGACAACTTTAGAGGAGGAAAAGTTTATCTGGGGCTCACAGTTTCACAGGTTCAGTCCATGCTGGGCTGACTCCATGGCTCTGGCCCAAGGTGAGGCAGAACAAAATGGCGGAAGGGCCTGGAGGAGGAGAGCAGCTCAGGACGTGGCACCAGGAAGCAGAGGGAGCTCTGCTCACCAGGGACCAGATATCAACCCCATGGAGCCAGGGACAGGATATAGTCCCCAAGGAGCCAGGGACAGGATTTAGTCCCCAAGGAGCCAGGGACAGGATATAGTCCCCATGGAGCCAGGGACAGGATATAGTACCCAAGGAGCCAGGGACAGGATATAGTCCCCAAGGAGCCAGGGACAGGATATAGTCCCCAAGGAGCCAGGGACAGGATATAGTCCCCAAGGAGCCAGGGACAGGATATAGTCCCCAAGGAGCCAGGGACAGGATATAGTCCCCAATGGATGTCCCCAGTGACCCGCCTCCTCCAGCCACACCCACCTGCCTACAGTCACCACCCAGCTAGTCCATTCAAGTGGATTAATCCACTGATGAGGTTAAGGCTCTCATAACTCATCACTGCACCTCTGAACTGTCTTGCATTTTCTCACACATCAGCTTTTGGGGGACACCTCACATCTAAACCAGAACACCTATAAAATGGTCTGAAATTCAAAATGCAATAAGCATGAGTGACGTTTTATTGAGATATGGCCACACCCCTGTTCGAGTGCACTGCCCGCTGGTGACTTCAATAATGGGCTTGAGAAGCCACAGCAGAGACTAGGGGGCCTGCTACCTTGAATTATTTGCTACCATGCCTGACAGAGAGAATGCTCTGTGCCCATAGTGCAGTCCCAGGTCGGTCACCTGGCTGCCCGTGTGGCTGCAGCGTAATGGACGAACTCCGTGCGAGGGACCAATCTGTCCCATATTTTTGGAGGACAGGAGAAGGCTGCAGGTGAGCATGCCCTCGTTTGTCCCCAGGGCTGGACTAACCTGAGCGGATCGGGTACCTGCCGGTCAGGAAAGCCGCCCTGCTCGGGGTGCACACGGAGGCGGCCGCGATGTGCTGCGTCAGCCTCACGCCCTCCTCCGCCAGCCGGTCGATATTCGGCGTCCTAGGAGACAAAAGAGGTCCACTCTTGACGAAGCAGCCTGGTTTTGCAGAGCGAATCTCGACGCGAGTTTTGGCAACGTCAGCAGGTCTTCCCTGAACGCATGTCAGGAACGGTCCAGAGCTCCAAATGTCCTCAGGACCTTCAAAAAGTATGTCGAGAGCTCCAATGTCCTCAAGACCTTCGAAGAACCTGGCAAGAGCACCAAAGTCCTCAGGACCTTCAAAGAACATGGCAAGAGCTCCAAATGTCCTCAGGACCTTCAAAAAGTATGTCGAGAGCTCCAATGTGCTCAAGACCTTCGAAGAACGTTGCAAGAACTTCAAAGTCCTCAGGACCTTCAAAGAACATGGCAAGAGCTCCAAATGTCCTCAGGACCTTCAAAAAGTATGTCGAGAGCTCCAATGTCCTGAAGACCTTCGAAGAACATGGCAAGAACTTCAAAGTCCTTAGGACCTTCAAAGAACATGGCAAGAGCTCCAAATGTCCTCAGGACCTGCAAAAAGCATGTCAAGAGCTCCAATGTCCTGAAGACCTTCGAAGAACATGGCAAGAACTTCAAAGTCCTCAGGACCTTCAAAGAACATGGTAAGAACTCCAAATGTCCTTGGGACCTTCAAAGATCATGGCAAGAACTTCAAACGTCCTCAAGACCTTCCAAGAACATAGCAAGAACTTCAAATGTCCTGAAGACCTTAAAAAAAAAAAAAATGTCCAGAACTTTAAACGTCCTCAGGACCTTCAAAAAAATATGGCAAGAGCTCCAAATGTCCTGAAGACCTTTGAAAAAAATACGTCCAGAACTTCAAATGTCCTCAGGACCTTCAAAGAAAATGGCAAGAACTCTGAATGTCCTCAAGACCTTCAAAGAACATGGTACGAACTCCAAATGCCCTTGGGACCTTCAAAAAAACTGATGTCAAGAACGTCAGGTGTCCTCGGGACCTTGACGGAAACATCGTCCTGATGCAGGATGGCTGGCCGCAAGTCCAGCAGGCCCTCGGCCTGAGAGGCAGATACGGAGGCCGGTTCAGAACCAGGCGTCTCCTCCTCACTTGGACCTCACGGTCTGCACGGGCAGGTTCAAGCTCACGCGCACCCAGGTGGGTAACGGACAAGGAAGACCCAGCACGTGGACTCAGCTCCACGCCGCGTCCCCGAGGGCCTTCAGCAGATGCCAGAATCCTGGGAGGACCATTCTGGTGACGGATGTGCACGTTATATTCCAGGATCGGGGGGACACAGGCTCCTCTGTCTGGGGCAGAGCAATCTGGCAGGGGCCACGGAAATCACTCTCAGCGGCTGGGCTGGGCGCCAGGGGCGGATGGACGCGAGGGGCGGATGGACACGATGGACGCGAGGGGCGGATGGACGCGGGGTCTGGGCTCGCGGCCACCAAACTGATTTTCTGAAGAGCGCCCGTCATGCAGGGGTGGACGAGGATGGTCGTTTAGATTGAAGTCAGCGTCCTTTGCAGGATGGATTGGAGCTGGATCCAGGTTTTGGGAAAGGAAGCAACGTGTGCAGCCCTGGGTGACCGTCCCAACTGCCCATTCCTGGGGTCTCAGGGCACCCCCGAATTTCCCGTGTTGGAAACGTCACCCCCGAAGTCACCTCAGGGGTATCTGGAGCGGGCGGTGACAGGGTCCCGTGGGCTCTTCCCTCAGAACGGGGCATGCTTGGAGGGGTGGGTCGGGGTCCTACCGGCCAGCTCTGTCTCCGCGGGTGCCCCCGCCAGTCAGGGAGCCGCAGGAGGACTGACCGCCAGGCCCTTGGGAGGTCCAGCCTCCAGGGCTGGGAGCTCCGCCGGCCTCTATTCCTACACAGATCACAGATCCAGGATCTGGTTCACCAAGGTCACCCCAGGACCCCCTCCGTTCCTTGCCTCAGGGTCTTGTTGCCGTAGCAGCCGAGGTCCCCAATGCCAAGGTCGTCCGCCATCAGGAGCAGGAGGTTGGGCCGCCAGCCGGACGCGTCTCTGCAGGTGGAAGGCCCCACTCCCAACAGCAGACCCAGGGCCAGGGCCAGGGCCAAGCAGCGCCTGAAAGGGAAGCCGCCCAAGGGAGGCTCACCCTGGGCCCTGCGCACAGCAGATTTGCGGGGTGGGACGCGCAGTTAGCGTCCCAGGGTTGGATGGGACCAGCAGCTTCCGGAACCGCTCGAGCACTTGAGATATAGGTATATATTTTCTCAGTTAAAATCTCTTCAGGCCATTAATGGGGTTATATGGACTTTGAAAATGCTTTCGGGGGCTCCAGAGCCTGCTGTCCTGGTTCAGCTACGGAAACGCGTAATTTACGGTTTTTTAAAATGCACGGACCGTCTCACAGAACGACTAATCCCTGCTCTTCTCCAGCTGGGTTCTCTCCCTTTCCTTCTCTCTTTTCTTTTATTTTTTTTTGGGGGGGAGGGCATACCAGGGATTGAGCTCAGGGGTACTCGACCCCTGAGCCCCCTCCCCAGCCCTATTTTGCATTTTATTTAGAGACAGGGTCTCCCTGAGTTTCTGAGGGCCTCCCTTTGGCTGAGGCTGGCTTTGAACTCACGATCCTCCCGCCTCAGCCTCCCCAGCCGCTGGGGTGACAGGCGTTTGCCACCACACCTGGATCCATTTTTCTTTCTTAAATGGCGAAACCAGGGTTTCACCCTTGGACTGGGGCGTTGGGGGTCCCTGGCTACCAGTTGGGACACGGAGTAGACAGGAGCTCCGGGCTGTGGCGAGTCCCTGGAAGCTGGTCCTCCTGAGCCCATTGAAAAACACCAGGCTTTGCAGCAGCACAGGAAAAGCCCGAGTCTGTAATGGAGGCTGTGAGGGACCCTCCCAGGGTCCGGGACCCCGGGTCCCTCAGAGGGATCACAATTCCCGTGCCCGAGGCTCTAAACGCCCCCTGAGTCCCTCACGGAGCTGAGGTGCCGGCTCATGGGAGGGGGACGGGGACATGCAGAATCGGGACCTGGTGGGCGCGGATCACCCTGTCTTACCAGCGATGCGCCGGCCGCGGCATGTTCTCCCAGGCACCTTCTGTGTCCTGCAAAGAAACAAGGAGTTCAGAAGATGAGCAGCAGAGCCTGCGGCCGCCCAGAGGGAAAGGGTCACGATGCAGCTGCCTGGCGCACCTTGGCTCCCTCGGTACCGGCCCCAGGGGAACCTCAGGACCACGGCCACCCCTCGGAGGAGGACGCGCAAGCCCGGGGCTCAGACTCGTTCCAACGCTCTGTCAGAAAGGCAGACAAGCCGGCGTGGCGGGTCTCGCTCCTCCTCTCGGTGACTCTGGAGGCTGCGGCAGGAGGATTGCAAGTTGGGAGGCCAGCCTCAGCAACTTTGCAAGATCCTAAGCCAAAGCGTGAGATCCTGTCTCAAAATAAAATTATAATAATGACAATAATAATAATAATAAAGGCCTGGTTAACTGGTTCATCTCAATCCTCACTTGCTTTTTAAAAAAAACTAAAATAACAATGTGATAGAAATAGAGTCTTTAGGAGCTTTGCCGAGCAGATGGTCCCGTGGCAAGCAGCGTACTCGGCTGTCGTGGGGAGGATGTGGGGCAGGCGATTCAGAAAGGACCGGGCACTGCGGTCGCCACCCGGTCTTGCTGCGCGGAGGGCTGCGCTCCGGGCCGGCGGGGGTGCGTTTGGCGCCCCGCGCGCGGGTCCGCTATGCGCGGAGTCCTGAGGTCCGTCTGCTCCTGGGCCCTCGAGTCAGGGCTGCGTCTTGCTTTTGCGGACCTACTGTCTGTGCAGCGCATCCCGGGCCCGGGGACCCTGACCCGCCAGCAGGTCCTTGGAGCGCCGGCCCCACCGTCCGGTCGCGGGGCAGTGGCTGAACCAAGGCTGGACGAGCCCTGGACACTGGGCTCTGACCATTGGTCAGCAAGCTCCGGTACCCAGGCCGAGGCGGCGGACCAGGCCCACCTGGGACAGGCCCCTGCAGGCGCCTGGGTTGCAACCCTGGCCCGCGACCTCTGTGTCTCACCCGCGCGGACGCGTGAGTGACCCCGCGGCCCCCAGCGCTGGGCGTCGGGAGGTGCGCGTCCGCCGGGCGTTGCGGGGCACCAGAGTCCGGCGCCACCTCCTGGGTGCGCGTGACCAGCTGGAGCCACCGAGAGGGACCCGAGCGGGGGAAGAGCTGGGCTTTCACCTCGGCGTGGGCGCGGGCGGGACCCGACGAGGCCCTTTTTAAAAGGGCCAGAGCGGCAGCCCCGTGGGGACCCGGGAGAGCAAAGTGGGGCTGGGACTCAGAAATGGGCCGGTGGAGACTCCACCAAGGTCACACCGGGGACTCCACCAAGGTCACACGGGGCTGTGGGGCAAGAGGCGCAGGACGGGAGGAGCGTGCCAAGGTCCTGTGGCCAGTGGGTCCAGAGACCAGGGAGGGCAGAGGCAGCGCCGCGGCTCTTTCCGATTCTCTCTCCCAGAGGCCCCGCGGGGCAGCTGCCCGCACAGGTTGACCGTCCCTTATGCAGAACGCTGGGGACCCGATCTGCTTCGGATCTCATTTTTTTGGTTTTTATTTCGGGATTGTTTGCTTCCTGAGTCTCGCTGGAGACCCAAGTCTGAACCTGAGGCCGCTTCTGGCTCCTTCACGCCCTGAACCCAGCCCGGGGCAGAGGCTGGGCGGGGCTGGAGTCTGCAAGGCCGTGAGGCCCGCGGGGGACACGCCCCCCACAGACGGACACCTGTCTGTCACCTCTCCACTTGATTTCCGAGCCCTTGGAGTTGGGGATGCGGGATGTTGGAGCGGTGGGCGGATTCCGGGGAGGGAACCAGGGCCGGCGGAAGACAAGGGACCTTCCGAGCAAAGAAAAACGCCCATCATAGGAGAAGACAGAGCAGGTGCCGAGGCCAAGACCCCAAGAAAACCAAGTGGACGGGAAGGAGATGCATCTGTGGGGGAGCGAGAGCCAGATTGGGGGTCTCTTTTTGGAATGGCAAGATTTTCCACAGGAGTGCGTTCTTGAGGCAATGCGAAATAAATACTGCCACACGATTTACTGCTAGAAGAAAAAGAAAAAGCTGTTGGAAGTTTCCATTGGAATGTATTGGGTTGGCCCATGCACGGATTTTATGTTTTTTTGTTTTTTGTTTTTTTATTTTTTTTGGTTACTGGGTTTTGTGAACCCAGGGCCGCTTCACCACTGAGCCACATCCCCAGCCCTTTTTATGTTTTATTTTGACGCAGGGTCTCGCTAAGTGGCTTAGGGTCTCCCTAAGTTGCTGAGGCCAGCCTCCAACTTGCCATCCTCCGGCCTCAGCCTCCAGAGTTGCTGGGATGATAGGCGTGTGCCAGGGTGTCCCAACCATGTACAAATGCAATGAGAGGCGAGAGAGAGAGAGAGAGAGAGAGAGAGAGAGAGAGAGAGAGAGAGAGAGGGAGAGAGAACATATCTATACATCTATGGTAACTTACCCTTGCAGCTTAAATTAAAGAAATAGAAATAGTTCTTACAACATAAGAAAAAGGACAAACCCCAAAATACTGGGAGGGAGCAGGAAGCACTGAGAACAGGCCTGTCAGCCCAGCCTCTGGGGAGGCTGAGGCAGGAGGATCGAGAGTTGGAGGCCAGCCTCAGCCAAAGCGAGGTCCTAAGCCACTCAGTGAGACCCTGTCTCTAAATAAAATGCAAAATAGGGCTGGGGAGGGGGCTCAGGGGTTGAGGGCCCCTGAGTTCAATCCCTGGTACCAAAAAAAAAAAAAAAAAGAAAAGAAAAAAGGAAACATAGGTAGGTTGCAAGATTTGGGGTCTTTTCTCCGGACAGCAAGATTCCCAAGAGAAATGCCACATCTTCCCTTGGTGCTGTACTGATTTCTAACTCAACTACTAAGGAAAGGAATCAAAAAACAATTTTTTTGCAGTGCTGGGGACGGAACCCAGGGTCCCGAGCCTGCCAGGCGAGCTCTCGGCCACTCAGGTCCAGCCTCAGCCCCAGGACTTAATTTAAAACCAGGCCCCGAGAGAGACCCGGACACGCCGAGGGTCGGGAAGCACTCTATTGTTTTCCTGAGGCCGCGTGGCCGTGGGCCAAAGCCGCGACACTGATTTAAAGGAGCCCTCGGGCGCCAGCGTCCAGCAAGAGAGAGGGCCAGGCCAAGCCGTGGGAGGCTGCTGGCCACCGCGCTGTCCGGGGCTGCTCTGTGCCTCGTTCTGTCCCCTGCACCTGGGACTCGCCTGTGTCCTGGACACAGAGAGAAGAGGCGGAGGCTTGGCGGGGAGTCTGACTGCGGAGGCCGAGGGGACCCGGGGACCCCGTCTGTGAAAACCTGTACCGTCCAGGGAGCCATACTGAGTTCCTGGGTCTATTATTCAGACCCGGACAGAGTGTTTGGTTGGGGACAGAGAAGCGGCTGGGCCCGGAGCTGGAGTGGCAGCGGAATCTTCCAGAACATGCACAGAATGGCTACAGCCCGGCGTTTGCCCCTGAGTTCCTTGATCAAGGGCCAGAAGCTTCCAGAGCGAAGACAGAACGCTACGTAAGACGCTCTGGGCTGGGAGGTCTCCGCCTGCCCTCCGGACTTACCGTCCAGAATGACCGTCCAGTCGCTGCCCACGTCCCTGCTCGGGGACCTCACGGCCACCCAGACGCCGGCCACCCGGGCTGAGGTTCTTAAGACCTTTGCTCTCAGCTCCGGTCTTTCTGCCAAGAAAATGAAACTTCGCTCTTCCAGCCGGGCCCAGGGACGCAGGCCCGGAATCCCAGCAACTTAGGAGGCTGAGGCAGGAGGATGGCAGGTTGGAGGCCAGCCTCCGCCACTTAGCCAGGCCCTAAACGACTCAGCAAGACCCTGACTCTAAAGAAAAACATAAAAAGGGCTGTGGAGGTGGCTCAGTGGTGAAGCACCCCTGGGTTCAATCCCCGAAACCAGAAAAAAATCATCTCCTAACTAATTATTTTTTGTTTCTTTGTTCTTTCTTGTTGTGCTGAAGATTAACTCTCACTGAATCACACGCGTTAGGTGAGCGCTTTACAACTGAGCTATAGCCCCAGCTCTTTCTATTCTATTTTGAAACAGGGTCTGACTTGCCAAGGCTGGCCTCCAACTAGCGATCCTCCAGCCTCAGCCTCCGGAGCTGCTCAGATGACGGGTGTGAGCCAGCTCACCCGACCCTCCTAGCTATGGTGGAATATGAACTCCGTTGTCATTACGTGTGTCCTCCCCACCATTTTTGATCTAAGAGGACGGGGGCTTCCAAGGGTTCCACTTGATATCTCTTCCCATTGCCTCTAGGGAAGATCCATCAGCAACCATTTAGTCCCTGACACCCCTAGATTATTTACTTAGCACCCCAAGTTTGTTCTGCTTGGGGACTTGGGGTTGCACTTCAATCGTTAGCATAGCACAGCAACATTATTACTTACAGGTATCTGAATGCAGTCACGCATCACCTAACCAGGGGACGCCTTCAAAGAAAAGGGTCGTAAGGCCATCTCTGTGGCTGAGCAGACACACAAGAGCCTCTGCACAGATACCTAGTGAACCGCCTGGTCCCCACCTGGCCTGGATGGCAGAAGCCATAGCGTCTAGGCGACAGATTTGCCTACATGCTCCTCTTGAACAGTAGGCAACTGCAACACCGTGACATGTACTGGTAACATCTCAACAAAGCCTAAGCACTAAGATCCAGTGAAACATGATCTAAAGAATTGACAGAAGGTGACCTGTGAGGTCCTTTTCCGGGGCACAGAGCTTGCAGGATGAGCAGGCCTCTGGTTGAGTCCTTGAGCGCTCAGTGAGTGTCAAAGCGGAGGATATGAATGCAAGCCTGTCATCCCAGCTGCTCAGGAGGCTGAGGCAGGAGGATGGCAAGTTGAAGGCCAGCCTCAGCAACTCAGTGCTCAAAAAAATATAAAAAGGGCTGGGGATGTGGCTCTGTGGTCAAGGGTCCCTGGGTTAAGTCCCTGGTACCAAAAAAGAAAAAAGAAAAAGAAAAAGGAGAAGATCCTGCGCACTTAGGTTACATGACACACTGTTTTCTTTTCAATAATAAATCGACCCTAGCTCGCTGGAAGTTTTTCACTTCATAAACTTGTGCTTTTTTTTTTTTTAAACTCTGGACTCTTTTGTAAGGATGCTTGGCTCAAGGACAAACAGCGTGGTTAGAAATGGAAGAAGTTCGCCCGCCTTTGGCAAAGCACTTACGTGAAAAGGATTCTCGTGCGCTCTCAGCCGTACGCTTCTTTCCTTATAAAACCTGCGCTTCTATTTTTGTTGTTTCTTGCAGCAAAATTGGTAGGAAGGGGCTCCTCCTCGCCCATCGGGGGAGCCTCTGGCTGCGATCGGGTTCAGGGACAGAACCCGCGGCGGGAGAGCCGGGCCTCCGCTCTCAGCCTCAACAGGCGGCCTCCACGCTGCCTCCCGCCGGCCGCGCTCACCTCGGCTTAGGGCCGACGCAGCACAGGACTCGGAGGAGCAGCTCGCCCTGCAGTTCAGCTCTGGCGGAGCCTCTGCCCCTGGTGGGTGCGCCCGGGCGCACAGGCCCGGGGCCGCGGAGACCCGAGCCTCGGTGAGACCCGAGCCTGCGAGGCTGCGGCTCCTCCGGCCCCCCGCGTCCTTCCTCCCCGCAGGCACTTTAAAGCCCCTCCAGACAAACCTGCACGCGACGCCCCTGCTCCGCTAGGAGCTTCTGCGATACTGCAGAGTCGTGGAGGCCGCCGAGCCTCGCCGGGCAGCCTCGGGCGCGCGCGACGGTTACCTGCACCGCGGTCGGCGGGGAGGCCGGCGCAGCTCCCGGGACGCGCGGGCGGAGGCGCCACGTCTGCGCGCAGCGGCGGTGCTGCGGCCTCCCTGCCTCCAGTGCCAGCTCGGCGGTCCCGGGCAGCTCGGCCCCGGCGCGCCCGCCCTCCCGCGCCGTGTCCGCAGAGGCTTCCGGTTCATTCCGCGCCGCGGAGCCGGCAGGGGCTGCAGGCGCCCGCCCAGCAGCCGGCCTGGCACGGCCCGCGTCTCCCAGCGCGGCCTCGGCTGGCTGCGCTCCAGGAGGCCGGCGGGCGGAGGCTCGGAATCCCACGCGCGCTCGGGACACAGCCTCGCGCGCGGTGGCCACGACCCCGGGCGCGGCCCATCGGGCATCTGGAAATCCAGAAATGCTGCCGCGGCCGCCTCGCGGACCAGCGCCACTGTCATTTTATCTTTTCTTTTGAAGTTGCTCCGAAAATAATAAAAAGACAGGAGGCGCCGGAGAGGAGGCTCGGTGAAAACGCCGGCCTGCGCTTAATCCCGGGCCTCTCGTCCCGCGCCGCCCCTCCATCCCCCTCTCCCTCCATCCCCTCCCCCTCCATTCCCCTCCCCCTCCATCCCCTCCCCTCCTCCCCCCTCCATTCCCCTCCCCCTCCCCTTACTCCTCTACCCTCCTCCCCTCCCCCGTGCCTTCCCCTCCCCCTCCTCCTCCGTTCCCCTCCCCCTCCCCTTCTCTACCCCTTCTCCCCCTCCTCCTGTTCCTTCCCCTCCCCCTGCTTCCCTCCCCCTCCTCCCCTCCCCCTCTTCCCCTCCCCCTCCCCTTCTCTACCCCTTCTCCCCCTCCTTTTGTTCCTTCCCCTCCCCCTCCTCCCCTCCCCCTCTTTCCCCTCCCTCCTCCCCTCCCCCCCACTTCCCCTCCCCGCCCCCTCCCCTCTCACCATCTGGGGTGCAATCCAGGCGCCCCTCCCGCCGGCCGCCCCCGCGCCCCTGCCGTCCACCCAGGACCCTGCGACGCCCCCGGGGCAGCCGGACCTGGCCGCTCCGCACACCCAGCGCGCAGTTGCTCCGGGGTCGCTTCAGCCCCGCGGGCTGGAAGATAAAACCAGAAGGTGCCCCCGACCCCGGGCCCCGCGTGCGCTGGAGAAAGTCCCTCCCGGCGCCGCGTCCACCCGGGGCTGCTGCGAGTCCCGCCCGATCTGCCTCAGCTGCTCTGCGAGGCCCGACCTGGGCTGAGCTCAGCGGGCTTTGCAAACCCCAGGCCTCTGGGTCCCGCAGCCGCGAGTGTCACCGACCTCAAGAGGAGAAGGGCCTCAGCTGTGTCAGAGGAACTTCAGGAAAGTCCTGGAGCCCGTGGAAGAAACTGGACTTCGCTGCAGCCCACCTGACTCCGTCCAGGGCGTGGGGCCAGACCGCACAGGGGTCCAGGAAGCCCAGGCCAGGAACAGCAGGAGGCCGGGTCTCCTCCCTCCCGTGTGTGTGTGTCTCTCTCTCTACCTGCCTCATGCCTTCTTCACAGAAGCCAGCAACTGGGGAGGCAGAGGCAGGAGGATTGCAAAATTGGAGGCCAGCCTCAGCGACTTAGGAGGCCCTGAGCCACTCAGCAAGACCCCGTCTCTAAATTAAAAGGAGGAAGGGGCTGGGGAGGTGGCTCGGTGGTTGAGCACCCCTGGGGTCAATCCTGGTACCAATAAAATAAAGGAAAACGTCCCCCGCGGAATCTTTGTAGGAAAGCAGGAAGTCGGCCTGCGGTTTGAGGCTGGGCCTCTTTCCTTGCAGGCTTTGTTCTGTGACCTGGGGACATGGCCACAGAGGGCCAGCAGAGCGAGCCTCGTCTTCAGGAGCCTCGTGGGGGGGACAAGACCCTGGACAAGACCTCCCCCAGCCGTAATGAGGTGGCCATGCCGTGGGGACTGGACAGTCTGAGGTCACTCTGCTGTCCATCAGAAGCCAGGAGGTGGACCTGGGCGGGACTCTCTGGAAACTCCCCTGGGACCCCAATAAACTGGACGCAGGAGAGACCTGCTGCCCCCTCCTCTCTGAGAGGACCCCCCAGTCCCTTGAGAGTGGCCCCTTCCCTTTCCATCCCTTCTGTCAGCTCCTGCCTGTCACCCTGAGTGACAGGTCTGGAATACTGCTGGGTTGACAAAGAATGTGGGGAGGAAGTGGGGGGTCTCTGTGCTGCCTTGGTTTCCCCGCAGGGCCCAGGCCTGTGCCGTGGCCGTCCCCAGGGCTTGGAGGGACCAGGTTTTGGAGTCGGCGGGGAGGTGGTCTCTGCAGCCTGACCCGGTTCCAGCTGCCCCCTGGCCTTAAGGGCCCCAGCCGCCTGTCCACCGAGCCTGCCGGCCGGGCTCCCTCAGAACAGCCTCTGCTTCCGGCTCTGTCTTGCCCAGGAGCCCGGCCGGCTGTGCTGACGGGAGAGCCCGACCCGGCTCCGGCTGCGGAGGCCACAGACACCTGGAGGCCGAGAGCACCCGCCAGCCCTGGAGCTCGGGCAGGCGACCACGCCCGCGCACGCCCGCGCCACACACCTGGACGCACCTGCACACGCACACGCCGCATGTCTACCTAGAGCCCTGCACACGGGACGCGGAGGGCAGACGGCACAGACGGGCCTCAGGAACAAGGCCACAGAGTGACCAGGCCCAGGAAGGAGGGACTCCCGTCCTCCCAGGGGGACTTGAGACCCTCCAAGCCCCAGGCCACACACTGACCAGGCCCAGTGTCTCTGGGGTCCCCTCCGTCCACCCAGGGAGGACTGGGGATCTTCTAAGCCCCACGCCACATAAGGACCAAGCCCAGTGTCTCTGGGGTCCCCTCCGTCCACCCAGAGGGGACGTGGGACCCTCCACGCACAGACATGTCCACACCTGGATGCCCACTGGCTCTCGATGGCTCCCCAGGAAGCCTTCGGGGCTGTTGGGGGGTCTCGTTTTAATTTCTCATTTTCAACTCTGCTCGATGGAACTGCACCGCACACATGGCGGACCGGAATGTCGTGAAGCATAAAGGTTCCATGAGGCTCCCAAGCGTCTGCACCCAAGCCACCAACGCCCGAAGCCAGACAGAGGACGTTCCCGTGTGCCCACAGGTGCCCTCAGGTCCCTCTGCAGACGGGCCGTGTCCAGCCTGGCCCTCCCTGCCCCACCCTGGCAGCCGCTGACCTGCCGTCCATCACCCTGGAGGTTCCTGCTGATGAATCCAAACCGCCTTTGCCTCTGGTCTCTCCCGGGATCGTGCAATGATCCGTCCACTCTGGTGTGAACCTTGATTTTTTTCCCATTTCATAGCTGACAAATATTATCATTATATAAATATGAACCAGTATCTGCTGAAAATGTGGACCTTTCCATTTGGGGGGGCTCCTCTCCATAGTAGTGATATCCTCCATTCATTTGTTGGCAAATGCCAGAGTATTATTCTTCTTTAGGGCTGAGTAATATTCCCTTGTGTAGATGTACCACAGTTTCTTTATCCCCTCATCTGTTGAAGGGCACCTAGGTCGGTCCCACAACCCAGCTATTTTTTTGTGGGAACTTTTTTTTTTCTTCCCAAGTCTCTGGGATAAACACCTAGGAGTGTAGTTGCTCGATTGTGCAGAAAAGCGTGTGTTGGATATTTCAGAAAAACTGCCAGAGGGGTTGGCACTGGGGCTGGGATGTTTGGTCTTCCTACCAGTGACGTGTGGGAGATCCCCGTGCTCTGCCCATTTATCTGGCTTTGCAGTTGCCGAGGCTGAACGATTTTAGCCTATGTCAAGCGCTGTCTCATGGCTGCTTAAATTTACATGGCCGCCGTGACAGATGGTGTCCTGCCTGCTTTGTGACTGCGTGTGGGTATTTGCATGTTTTCTTCTGCAAAGTGTCTGTGAATATTTTTCCTATTTTAACAACCGGCCTATTCTCTTATTATTGAGTGGTTCATGCTCTTTATATATTCAGGAGACCAGTGTATGCAAGTTGCACATAGGTATTGATAAGGATTTCTTATTCTCCTATTGTTGACTGACAAGGGTTCTTAGTATATTCAGGAGGGCAGATGTGCACAAGTCACACAGAGATGCACGTGGCCCTTTCTTATTTTTCTATATTGAGTGCTAAGTTTTCTTTATGTATTCAGGAGGCCGTATGTAAGCCAGTTACACACAGGTATTAATAACCGTTTCATATTCTCTTATTATTGAGTGATAAGAGCTCTTTGTATACTCAGGAGAGCAGATGTATGTGAGTCGTGCACAGATATGGATACCTATTTCTATTTCTCTTATTATTGAATGATGTGTGCTCTTTATATACTCAGGAGAGCAGATGTATGTGAGTTGTGCATGAATTTGAAAAGCATTTCTTTTTGTCTTATTACTGATGGTCATTTCTTTCTTTTCTTATTGAGTGATGAGAACTCTTTATACATTCAGGAAACCGGACATTTGTGAGTCACATGTAAGTATTGATAACTGTTTCTTTTTCTCTTATTATTGAGTGATGAGAGCTCTTTATATATTCAGGAGACCCGATATCTGCAAGTCTGTGCCTAGGTACTGACAGCCATCTCTCGTTTTCCTCTTACCAAGTGGTAAGAGCTCTTTACCTGTTGAGGAGACCGGACAGACGTGCGTCGTACGTAGGTACTCGTGACCATTCTTATTGAGTGATCAGCGTTGTTTATGTGTGCAGGACACCGGATCTGTGCAAGTGGCACATCGGCATGATAACCACGTCTTGCTCCCCTCATATTGAGTGAGGAGCGCTCTTTACGTGTTCAGGAGACCACGTCCGTGCAGGTCGCACGTCGGTATTGATGACCATTTCTTGCGCGCTCTCTTTTCTTTCCGCTTCCTTGCCGGCAGAATTTTTCAATCCTTGATGAAGTCCAGCGGGCTCTTTTCTTCTTACGGTTTGTGGTTCGCGTGTCCTTTAGAAATCAACTTGCCTCCCCTGCCTCCAGGTCTCAAAATCCTATTTTTTTTCCCCAAAAAATTGTCCCCAGTCACTTTTGTGGTTTGGTCTGGAATACATTTTTGGGGGTGTGGCATGAGTCCAGGCTTAAGGTTCACATCTGGTCGTTCTGCTGTTTGGTTTTAAAAATATCAGCGTCTGCTATTTTAATCTCCTGGGCAGCTCAGGTGGGAAGATCACGTGACCCAGGTCTCTGCATTCCGGGCCATTATTCTGACTCTCTGAGCAACAGCTGACCCCACATCCAAGCAGGACCTTTAATAGGCAGACGGGCATCCATCGTAGGGGAAGCTGGTCCGAAGGGGTACTATCCGGACACCGTGCCAGGCAGGATGTGGAGAGAAGGGGACCCTGACCCCTGTTGGTGGGAACATAAGCTACCACAGGCCCTTTGGCACAGAGAGTGTACGTTTCTCCAAAAAACTACAAATAGAACTATGATATGCTCCGGCATTACCGCTCCTGAGCACCTGCCTGAAAGAATCACTCAGCGCACCAAAGAAATGCACGTGTGCCCCGGTGGCCTGTGGCCCCACACGCAGGAGCCAAGCTGTGGAACCAGCCTAGGTGTCCGTCCATAGATGACTAGAGAAAGAAAATGTGATAAAGATGCACAATGGAATATTACTCAGCCATGAAGAAGAATGAAATCACACCATTTGCAGGAAGAGGGATGGAACTGGAGAGCTTGATGTTAAGAAAAATCAGCCAAAGTAGAAAGACAAATATTGGATGGTGTTTTTTTTCCTCAATCTTCAAAGCTATGTGTTTTTTCCGGGCTGCTTTGACGGATGTGTCCTTCTGCACGCGGGTCCGGAATGGCCTCTCTGTTGCACAGGACGCAGGAAGATAGAACCTCGTGTTCGGACCTCACCGGGCGGGCAACTGCGGTCCCCAAGGATGACCTGCGCGTGTCAGGATGGCGGGGAGAGGGGACTCTCCAGTGTTCCCAGCGCAGAGAAGCGATGGCCGGCGTTGAGATCTCTCAGCGCCCACAGAGACAGGAAATCGCCATGGCCACGAGGGACCAGAACCGCGTAAGGAGAAGCAAACCAGGCGCGTGGGCGTGAGCCTGGGGCTTGGTGACCCTCAGCCGTGGAAGGACCCCTCCTCCTGGGCTCCACAGTCCCGCCCCAACCCTGGAGGGGATTCTCCTCGCCACGTCCGCCCTCTCCTGAGGCGACTGCGTCTTACTGAGCGACAAATGGAGGGTCACCTCAGACCCCGCAAGACCCAGGCAGAAGCCCGGGCGCCATGATGTCTTCCCAAGTGGCCGTCCTGCCTCTGGACCCAGAGTAGAGCCTATCGCTCTTGATACGCCGGTGGCTTTCATGGCGGAGCCCCCAGAGCCACCCCAGCGGCTGAGCCGCAGGTGAGAAGAGTCTCTCGGTCGCTCGTCCGTCCCTGGACGCGGAGAGTGGCTTGGAGCTCGGTGGCTGGGACCGGGTCTCGGTGGGAAGGCACCCATTTAATTCTTCGTGCAACCCGTGCATGGAATCGAGGGGTCACCGGGAAAGCATTTCCCATGATCGGCCTGGGGTTCTGCCAGAAGACCACCTGGGGGTCCAGATGGGTGACTCCAATTGGACCCGGGATGGAGCCCTTGAAAGGCAAGCTTGGGTCACCCCAGCTTTGAAGCCGTGCCAAGCAGGAGGCGTGCAGCTGACCCAGACGTCATGACCCCTTCACGCCCCAGCTGGTCACCCCCGCACCGTGAAGGTGGCTGCCCCTGTCTCACAGGGGGCGGGAGGCGCACTCCAGAGCATGCACCTGTGGGGCGCGTGGCCACTTCCTCCCGTGCACTTAGCGCTTCATGTGGAGGACGACCAGCCTGCCTTCTTGAATCCTTCACGGCTTGTGTCTCGACACCGCCATCGAATCCAGAGCCAGGGTGCCCCAGGGAAGCAACTGATCCCAGAAACGACAGAGAGTAGAGATGGAAGCAGAGACGGGCGGGAGATGGAGAGGGGAACAGGCGACGGACGGATAGAGGCAGAGACAAGTGGTGAATAAGAGTGACAGCTGATGGAAATGATTGGTAAATAGGGAGGAGACACGGTCGGGGTGGATAGGAGACAGAGGTGGGTGCACGGATGGCGGAGATGGTAAGTGAATCAGAGAGAAGCTGGACGACAGGTGGGTGATAGAGGACAGGAGACAGAAGAGGAGATCAAGACGTAGACCACAGATGCGTGGGCAGATGATGGACGGTAAGATAGACAACTGCATGGTCAATAGGTCACGTAGGCGATGGATTCACAGAAGACAGATCAATAACTAGATGCATAGAGTGGAAATGAGGGGTGATAGAGATGAGATGGGGGATGACAGATACGATAGAGTGATGAACAGAGGGAGGGAGAGAGCTGCGACCATGGAGAAATGGATGGGTGGGTGGATGATGGATGGATGATGGGTGGGTGTGTGGATGGGTGGATGGATGGATGGGTGGATGGGTGGATGATGGATGGATGATGGGTGGGTGCATTGATGGATGGATGGATGGGTGAATGGATGGATGGGTGAATGGATGGATGGGTGGGTGGATGGATGGGTGGATGGGTGGATGGATGGTTGGATGGGTGGATGGATGGATGGATGGGTGGATGGGTGGATGATGGATGGATGATGGGTGGGTGGATTGATGGATGGGTGGGTGGGTGGATGGATGGGTGAATGGATGGATGGATGGATGGGTGGATGGATGGATGGATGGGTGAATGGATGGATGGGTGGATGGATGGATGGGTGGATGGGTGGATGGATGGTTGGATGGGTGGATGGATGGATGGATGGGTGGATGGGTGGATGATGGATGGATGATGGGTGGGTGGGTGGATGGATGGGTGGGTGGGTGGATGGATGGGTGGATGGATGGATGGATGGATGGGTGGATGGATGGATGGATGGATGGGTGGATGGGTGGATGGGTGGGTGGATGGGTGGATGGATGGATGGATGAATGGGTGGATGGGTGGATGGATGGATGGGTGGGTGGATGGGTGGATGGGTGGGTGGATGGATGGATGGATGGATGGGTGGATGGGTGGGTGGATGGATGGGTGGATGGATTGATGGATGGATGATGGATGGATGGATGGATGGATGGGTGGATGGATGGATGGATGGGTGGATGGATGGATGGATGGGTGAATGATGGATGGATGGGTGGATGGGTGGATGATGGATGGATGTAATAGATGGATAACTAGGTAGGAGTGAAGAGTAGATGGATGGATGGATGTAATAGATGGATAACTAGATAGGAGTGAAGAGTAGATGGATGGGATGGATGGATAGAAGGATGGATGGATGATTGACGGACAGGTGGTGGAGTCAGATGACAGGCTTTAGAGACACATGGTGGGTGGGTGGGTGCTGAGAGAAGGTGGGTGTCCCCCACGAGTGATGGGAAGTGCCTCCCTCTGGCTCCCTCTTCTCTCCGCGCTCTGGGTAGATGGGGTGACGCCCCCAGGTGTCTGTGGGCAGGTCTCCAGGTGTCTGTGGGAAGTGCGGGTGTTTCCCAGGCCCGTGTTCCAGGGACGCTCTTCCGCGGCCGCGTCCCCCGGGGGGCCGTGCGTGAGGACGCCGAGATCTCTCCTCACCTCTGCCAACATCTGCCCCTCAGAGAGCAGGCCCTCGGGCTGCGGTGAGTGAGGAGCCCTGGAGGACCTTCGCTGGACCTGCCCGGTCACTTCCGACCTGGGTGGCCGGAGTCCCAGGCTGGCCTGCTATTGCAGGAGGGCCTCCGGGGACCGGGGAGATGGACTGGCTATGGGTCAACGAGGTTCCACCAGGACGGTGCCAGTCAAGGACGGAGACTGAGCCTTAAAGACCAAGTCCCGCCTCCAGCTCCCGAGCAACTGGTGGGCTTATGAAATGGCCACGGTTTGTTAAGGGACGTGGGGGTCAGGCGAGTGTCTCAGGCTCCTGGACCTAACGGAGTCCTCTTGGTTTATTCCTAGTAGTTCCAAGGAATAAGCAGAGAAAACTGGGAACTGGACCTCATGAGTCGAGAGCCGGCCACAAGACCTCAAATAAAAGAGTCCGTTAGCGTGTGTGCCCAGTGAGGGCTCATGAGGGGTCTCCGCCCATCTGATCCTTTGGTCTTAGAGAGAAGCACGGTTGTTCCTGCTGTCCGTGGGGCTTTGGACCCGGGGGCCGCTGA
The DNA here is from genome assembly GCF_902686445.1 of Sciurus carolinensis. Lineage (NCBI taxonomy): Eukaryota > Metazoa > Chordata > Mammalia > Rodentia > Sciuridae > Sciurus > Sciurus carolinensis. The sequence continues at coordinate 1,543,804 of NC_062232.1, forward strand.
CACAGTAGCCCTGAGACGGTCAGGTCCCTTATGCAGCCTGCTGTGGACTTTGCAGAGACCCCAGCGCGTCCTCAAGATGTGACATTTTTAAGAATCTCCATCCCAGGTTGGTGCATCTGCAGGTGCAGAACGGTGGACGGCAGACCTGAAGGGATTCCGCTGGTGCTCAGAGGACAAACCAGGTGGGGTTTCTTTCCTTTTCTCTGGTGGCGAGGATCAGAACCAAGTGCTCCGCCCCTGAGCCACAGCCCTTGAAAGTTGCTCAGACTGGACTTGAACCTGGCGCCCTCCGGCCTCAGCCTCCCCAGCACCTGGGAAGACAGGCGTGCACATTGCACCCGGCTATAAACCGCCCTGGGACTCCACTAGAACACTCACATGCACACGCGCACAGAATTCTTTACCATAAGGAACGAGAAAACTGGCTGAATTGCTCCAAGCTCCTGAGTGTGGTCTGAAATTTCTTTATAGATTCGCTGGGATCCCAGCCTCTTAGGAGGCTGAGGCAGGAGGATCACCAGTTGGAGGCCAGCCTCAGCATCTTAGCAAGTCTCTCAGCAACTAAGTGAGACTCTGTCTCTAAATAAAAAGGGCTGAGGATGCAGCTAAGGGGTTAAGCGCCCCTGGGTTCAACCCCTGGAACCAAAAAAGAGACACCATTTTTTTTTTGGAGACATTCAATTTCCCCGTTAATTGGGCGTGTATGTCGCACGCTGGTTGGAAGGCTGAGCTGAAGGCCTCCTTTCCTAAATGACAGGTGTCGGGGAAGCGATGTTTCAACATGAAATTATAATTGAGGGGACAGAGCGGTGCCCAGCCTGGGAACGTCACAGCTATTTAATTATAGTGATGACCCTAGTAACAGCCCTCTGGCAGAAACTCGGCACTTGGAGACCAGCGTCCACAAATGTAGGAGCCGGGAACCGACCTGCTGCAAGTAAGTACCAAGGTGAGGTCTCCTGCAGCCGTGTTGGCTCCGTCCACTCCAGTTCTTGGGGGCATTTTCTAGAAGGTTCCGTGCGTGGGTCTTGCACGGGAAGCTCACCTGTGACTTATTTCCCTCCGGAGATCCAGGACTCTCATGGCCTGGGTCCATAATCCATTCCTTGGGCTGACTGGATGCATGGGACACTGGCTGCAGGGGACTTGGTTTTCCAAATCCCCTGCGGTTGGGCACCTTGGGGATGGTGGATTTTGAGCTGGTGAATCTTCACATTTGACCTACAATCCATTTGCAACCTCTGGACCACCAGCAATATGGCGGCAGTATCTTTGCTGGAACCGTCTTTCCGGGACCATGTTCCCGCAAACATGGGGATCCAAGATGGCGCCCTGTGTAAGCTATGGAGGGCCATCACGGCCGGCCTGGAACCGGCATCCGGCTGTGGCACTGGTGGATTCTGTAGCCATCAGTGGCATGTGGTTTAAGAGTATTTATGGTGAGCTCAGTCAGGGAACCGGCCTCTCTCAGAGGCCACAGAGACAGGGTGCATCCGTGGGCGGCAGAACCACCAAGGCTTTGTGAACCCCAAGTCCTGTCCTCAATCTCAGTTTGGAGACGATCTCTTCATAATCTCTGAAGGGAGTTACGCAGGTCATTCTGGTGCGATGAACGTCTTCTTGCAGCACGTCTTTGCTATGGGTGAATGGATTCTGTTTTCATTAAGTTTTTATTTGTCCTAATGAGTTGCCCCTGACAGCAGAAGGCATGGATGCATTTTGACAGATCAGACATAAATGGAGGGTCATCTCTCATTTTTCTGACTGTCCATGTTGCAGGATCACATGGTCATGCAGTCACACATGCACATGAGTCATCACGTCTGTTCACTCTACTGTCCTTCCTGCCCCACACCCTTCCCTCCCTTCACTCCCTCTACCTAATCTAAAGTACCTCTGTTCTTCCCTAGTTCCCCCCCTTATTGTGAGTTAGCATCTGCACATCAGAGAAAACATTCAGCCTTTGGTGTTTTGGGTTTGGCTTATCTCACTTAGCATGATATTCTCCAGTTCCATCCATTGACCAGCAAATGCCATCATTTCATTCTTCTTCATGACTGAGTGATATTCCATTGTTTATAGATAGCACATTTTCTTTATCCATTCCTCAGTTGAAGGCACCTAGGTTGTTCCTATAACTTGGCTATTGTGAGTTGAGCTGCTATAAACATGGATGTGGCTGTGTCACTGTAGCATGCTGATTTTAAGTCCCTTGGGTATAAACCGAGGAGTGGGATAGCTGGGTCACATGGTGGGTCCATTCCAAGTTTCCTGAGGAATCTCCACACTGCTTTCCAGAGTGGCTGCACCATTTTGCATTCCCACCAGCCACGTGTGAGTGGACCTTTTCCCCACGTCCTCGCCCACGCTTATGGTTGCTGGTCTTCTTGATCATGGCCATTCTGACTGGGGTGAGAATCTCAGAGTCGTTTTGAGCTGCACTCCTCTGATTGCTAGAGAGGCTGGAGATTTTTCATCTGATCATTGATGGATCGTACACCTTCTCCGGTGAAGCGTCTGCTCAGTTCCTCGCCCCTTTATTGACTGGGTTCTTAGGATTCTGCACCCCATTTTCTCTTTCTCTTCCGTATTCAGCAGCGATTGAGACAGTCACTCCCTCTTGGCCGAGGGAGGTACTTTCCAAGACCCTCCCGAGAATGCCAGGGGTAGAACCGAGGCCTAGATAAGCCCCTCTTACCTCTGACGAAGGCTAATTTATAAACCGGACACAGTGGGACACGCGCAGCAGTCAGAAGCAACGCACTGCAAAACGCTAAGAGCCTGCTCTCACGCGAGGCGTGGAAACGTGCTCTTGGTCCCCCCGGGGTGGAGACCTACGAGCATCTGCAGGTCGCGGGCAGCTCCAGCTTTGGAAAGGAAATAATAGGAAACGGGGGGACGGTAACTGTAATCTTTTCGCTTTTCAGTGAAATGAAAGAATTAAGAAAATGCTGACTTTTCAACATGAAGACACATTTTTAGTTTTTGTACTGGGGATGGAACCCAGGGACGCTTAACCACGGAGCCACATCCCCTGCCGTTTTTATTCTTTATTGGGAGACAGGGTCTCGCTGAGTTGCTTAGGCCCTCGCTAAGTTGCTGAGGCTGGCCTCCAACTTGTCATCCTCCTGCCTCAGCCTCCCGAGTCGCTGGGATGACCGGCGTACATCACTGTGTCCACCTTAAAATGCTTCCACTGATTTTTATAAGGGTGGAGTTCCCCCTTGATCCGTATTTCCACTTTCTGGGGTTTAAATTAATGCCCTTCGACATGGAGAATGGAAGCGTTGTACAATAAAGAGAAATAGAGAGCGAGCGAGGGAGGGAGGAGCCAGGGACATGAGAGAGTCCCAAGAACCTTCCTAGCACCTGTCTACAGTCCTCTGCTGTGTGCGTCCTATGTTATTATCAGCTTTGTTTTTAACCTCTTGCTGTGTCTACTTTATAAACGAAACTTGATCCTGTCTCGTGTTTATAGCAGACCGCATGGTGTGGGGGGCTTGGAACTATGGAGGGTTTCAGCGTCCACTAGGGGCCTGGGAACGGGTCCCTCTCTGCTAAGGGGAGGGGGTCGCTGTGCTTTTACGGAAGGTGTTAACCAAGTCCTCAGCTGTTTGTAGAGAGAGTCAGGAGCTGGGATTATTTTTTTCTTTTTTTTAATTTATTTTTATTATAAGCAAATGGGATACATCTTGTTTCTCTGTAATTATTGATGAGGTCCAGCATTTGGTATCACCTGAGAGGGGAATTTCCTTCCTTCCCTGTTGCTCTATTTCAGAGGATTCTCACGAGAGAGAGGAGAGGAGATGGCTGTTTCCAAGGGGATGTTTGGAAATGACTGGGTGGAATAGGGAATCCAGTGGGCGTGGGTGGAGCCCAGAGAGGCTGCTCCCCATCCTGCAGTGCACAGCACAGCCCAGCACAGAGAAACCCAGCCCCAGATGCCACAGTGCAGAGAAAACCTGCAGGACAGAGTCTCTGTCTATCATCTGTCCATCCAGCTGTCATCTGTCTATCTATCTATCTGTCTATCATCTATCTATCTACTATCTACCTGTTCATCCATCTATCTATCCATCTATCCATCCATCATCTACCACTTCTGTCTGTCTAGGTGGCTGTCACACCCTGGGTGGGGCTGCTCCTGACTCCTGGTGTGTGGAGCCCAGAGAGGCTGCTCCACAGCCTGCAGTGCACAGCACAGCCCAGCACAGAGAACCTCCAGCCCCAGATGCCCACAGTGCAGAGAAAACCTGCAGGACAGAGTCTCTGTCTATCATCTGTCCATCCAGCTGTCATCTGTCTATCATCTATCTATCTATCTGTCATCTACCAATTCTGTCTATCTAGGAGGCTCTCACAACCTGGGTGGGGCTGCTCCTGGCTCCTGGTGTGTGGGGCCCAGAGAGGCTGCTCCACAGCCTGCAGTGCACAGCACAGCCCAGCACAGAGAAACCCAGCCCCAGATGCCACAGTGCAGAGAAAACCTGCAGGACAGAGTCTCTACCTACCATCCACCATCCAGCCGTCATCTGTCTGTCTATCTATCTATCTATTATTTATCTATCTATTATCTATCTATCTATCTATCTATCTATCTATCATCTATCTATCTGTCACCTACCAATTCTGTCTATCTAGGAGGCTCTCACAACCTGGGTGGGGCTGCTCCTGGCCCCTGGTGTGTGGAGCCCAGAGACGCTGCTCCACAGCCTGCAGTGCACAGCACAGCCCCCCTCTACACAGTACAGAGGCTGCTAATGCTGGTCTCTGCTGGCCCAGGCTGCCTGCAGGTTTCCCGACCCCCTCCCACCCACAGATCCTCAGGGACTCTGTCTGCCCTGGCGAGTCCGCAGACCCCTCTCTAGGTTGGTCTGCCCGGTTTTTCTCTCTCTCTCCATAAACACTTAGCAGGAAGCAGCAGAGACCGCAGCCGCCGGCCTGATGAGTAGTTTCCGCCCTTTGGGGTCAAAAGCTGCAGAATTCTGCAGAAGGCAGCCGGGGGTCAAAAGCGGCCACCTGGACAAGGTGCTCAGGCGGGGGTCAGAGTCTCGCTGGAGATCAGCTGGTTGTTCAGCATCATTTTTGGGAACAGGGTCGCTTTTGGAGCGGGTGCAAACTTGGCAGAAGGAAGGAGCTCAGCTGCCGCCCTCCAGGCCCGGAGCAGCTCTGGAGGGAGAGTCGTCCACCGGCTGCTGAGCAGCCGTGCAGAGCGTGGGGATCGGAGCCGGGCGGCCCGGCGTGCACGGCTGACCTCGGGCGGCACCAGGCTTCCCGGCCCCGGGGAGGCTGCGGAGCTGGGGCGGGGGCGGGGCGGCAGTGCCCGCCAGGTGTCATCTTGGAGATGAAAGGCCTCGTAAAGGTAATTGGCGTCTGGGGTTGACCCGCGGGTGGGGACGGGGCGTCGGAGACTCAGGCAGCTCTGCCCGCCGGGAAGCCGGCCGGGGGGCCCGGGGTGCGCCCCCCGATTACCCCGGGACTCTGGAGAGGCCGGGGCGCAGCGTCTGCGGAAGAGACGCGCCCAAGCCGCCTTCCTGCGCCGAGGCGCCCGCACCCAGCGACCCGCGGCGCCCCGGCCCGTGCGCTCGCTCCCTTCCCGGGTGACTTACTTTTGGTGCCGGGGCTGCGGCAGGTCCGGCACTTTGGTGGCACTTTAAAGGACCGTGTGCCGCTCGCACCTGGCTTTTGCATCCGCATCCTTTCCTTCCAAACTGGCACCGCGCCTTGGGGAGGTCGCAACGGGCGCGCAGGGTGGAGACAGGACGCACCGCCCTGCGCGCGTTTGTGGCACGAGCTACATTCAGATGCAAACGCCTGGACAGAACTTGCCAGGGTCTCCCTCCAACGCCCAGGGCGCTCTCTTTCCTCCCCGGGGGACCAACAGGCCACCTGGCCTTCAGGCCTGGTCTCCGGAGAGCAGAGGCTTCCGCTGGGCTCTGTTCAGCAACAGTGTCGCCTGCAGGGCCGCCGACCCCGCCTGGCCGGCTCCCCAGCACCTGCTGTCTTTATGCAGAGCGAACGGGGACCCTGACTCTGCCATTGGGATATTGAGGGGCGACGGGCCCCCACACATACTTCGAGCAGAGTGTGGAGGTCACTTTGCATCCTTTCCTTCCACATTTAAAAACTATCGCTGTCTCTCTCGTGACCCTGAAATCTCACTTTAGGCGCCCATGAGTTTAGCCTGAGTTTCAGGTACTGCTTCTCGGTGTCTTTTGGTCTCCTTTCCAATTTATGCAGAGGAAAGTTCCACCTTTGATTTCTTTTTATTTCTGTCTGTGTCACATTGGCTGATGTCGCTCTTTGCATAGGGAAGGGTTTCCAACCACTTACCCTCAGTTCCTAAGGGAGCTGCAATAAACTGTCCTACACTAGCTTCCGGAAGCAACAGGGATTTGTTCCCAGTCTGGAGGCTGGAGGCCCGAGGTCCACGCGTGGGCAGGGCCGGCTCCTCCCCAGGCCTCGCTCCTGGGCTGGCAGACGCCGTCTTCTCCCTGGGTCCTCACAGGGTCGTCCCTCTGTGTGCGTCTGTGTCCTCACCTCCTCTTCTACCAGGACCCCAGTCCTGTGGGGTCAGGGCCACCCTGGGGACCTCACTGCCCCTCAGTCACCTCTAAAGACCCCTCTCCACACACAGGCATGTCCCAAGGTCCTGGGGTCAGGGCCACCCTGGGGACCTCACTGCCCCTCAGTCACCTCTGTAAAGACCCCTCTCCACACACAGGCACGTCCCAAGGTCCTGGGGTCAGGGCCACCCTGGGGACCTCACTGCCCCTTGGTCACCTCTGTAAAGACCCCTCTCCACACACAGGCACGTCCCAAGGTCCTGGGGTCAGGGCCACCCTGGGGACCTCACTGCCCCTCAGTCACCTCTGTAAAGAACCCTCTCCACACACAGTCACGTCCCAAGGTCCTGGGGTCAGGGCCACCCTGGGGACCTCACTGCCCCTCAGTCACCTCTGTAAAGACCCATCTCCACACACAGGCACGTCCCAAGGTCCTGGGGTCAGGGCCACCCTGGGGACCTCACTGCCCCTCAGTCACCTCTGTAAAGACCCCTCTCCACTCACAGGCATGTCCCAAGGTCCTGGGGTCAGGGCAGCCCTGGGGACCTCACTGCACCTCAGTCACCTCTGTAAAGACCCCTCTCCACTCACAGGCATGTCCCAAGGTCCTGGGGTCAGGGCCACCCTGGGGACCTCACTGCCCCTCAGTCACCTCTTTAATGACCTGTCTCCACACGCAGGCATGTCCCAAGGTCCTGGGGTCAGGGCCACCCTGGGGACCTCACTGCACCTTAGTCACCTCTGTAACGACCTGTCTCCACACGCAGGCATGGCCCAAGGTCCAGGGGTCAGGGCCACTCTGGGAACCTCACTGCACCTCAATTATCTTTTACAGATCCGACTCCAAACGCAGTCGCGTACTGAAGTCCTGGGGCCATGGCAATTTTGGAAGATGCAATTGGGACCCTAATTACTGCCATTAAGTCCCTTTATGTGTCAGAGGGCTGTGTTCCGCAGGGCTGTGGAAGTCTGGTTCTGAGTCATCACTGGCTGACCTACTACCTCGGACACCAAGAGCGTCCCTGGTCTGTGGGTCTTGGCTGTTCCCAACCATGCCCTGACTCCGTCCTGGGACGCTCTTCTCCGTCACCAGAATTGGCTGGTGACCTCCCCGTCGGGTGTCTGGGAAGCGTCCTGAGTTGACTTGCTTGCTAATGGGGACGCCACCTGAGGTCCTTCTCTGAGAGGTTATGACCCTGTCTTCGCACCCTGGTCCTCCTTCCTGCTCTTCGGAACCCGTCCTCTGTCCCATGAATTCTAAGTCTCAGGCACCTGCTCCCCAGGCCCGCCATTTTGAAATGGAGCCCGGGCTTTGGTCCCATGGACTTCTGTCCTTCCGCTCTCTCTCCCCATCACGGCCGTCTCTCCTGGTTTTCTTCTACTTCACCGTCTCCTCTAAATACCCTCGTCCGATCGCTCTTCCCCCGTGACAGTCCCTCTGGTCCTTGTGGGATGGAAAGCGTTCATTCTCTTCAGCTCCCCTGAGTTCTACCCGTTTCCTCACCATTGGGTTAAAATCCAAACAGGAAAACGTTGGAATCTGGAATGGACAGGGACAGTATCTGGAGGCAAGTGGGGCTCCCTGATCCATTGGCGGTGACTTGCTGTGTTCTTATCAGTTTTACGTGACAGTAGGGTGTATTTTATTCATCACGCACACGTGGAGTGTAACTCCCGTTCTCGTGGCTGAACGTGCTGTGGAGCTTCCCGGGTTGAGAATTCCTATGTGAGCGTAGGAAGGTGATGCAGTTCACTCCACTGTCCTTCCTATTCCCATCTCCTCCCTTCTCCTTTGTCTAATCCAATGGACTTCTATTCCCCGCCCCCCCATTATGAATTAGCATCCACATATCAGAGAAAACATTCAGTCTTTGGATTTTTGCGATTGGCTTATTTCACTTAGCATGATATTCCCCAGCTCCATCCATTTACCTGCAAATGCCATCATTTCATTCTTCTTTAGGGCTGAGTAATATTCCATTGTGTAGATATACCACAGTTTCTTTATCCATTCACCTGTTGAAGGGCACCTAGTTGGTTCCATAGTTTATCTATTGTGAGTTGAGCTGCTATAAACACCGAGGTGGCCACGTCAAAATGCATTCTACTGTTATGTATAACTAAAAAGAACAATAAAAATAAATAAAATTCAAAAACAAAATAGCTTCAGGTCCTTGGTGGTCACGGAGAGCTTTGCACTGGTGGCCAGGAGTGTCCACAGTGCTTCTCCATTGGGTGTTGGAGAAATACTTCTGAAATGAGGGAGAAAGGGTCTACAACAATTTTAGCCTTCCTGATCCAAAAATCTGACACCCCACTTGTTCCCAAATCTTTTTTGAGACCCCACATAACACCTGAAGTAGAAAACTCCATATCCAACCTCCTGCAATCCATCACTGTCAGAGTGCAGGCGCACCTGTAATTTCATAAAATATGCCTCCCGGCTTCGTGTGTGGGCAATGCCAACAAATCCTGGCTTAGTCTTGGGACCCCTTGCCTAGAAATCTCACTTGACGTGTAAAAATATTCCAGTATTTTTTCAAAAGAGAAACCTTCTTTCCTGGTTCCAGGTATTTTGGATAAAGGATGCTCAGGTTGCATTTGCAAATGTAAAAGAACATCCCGCGTATTCACGAGCGCTTGTCTCTGTTATCCAAAATCTTGGATTGATGTGCTGGGAACCCAGTGTGACGCTCTCTCATCTACTGCACGGTGAAAGAGAGACGTGAAAAAAGAAGTGTTTTTTCGTTTCGGTTTTAGAGTGTTTTGGTACCAGGGATTGAGCCCAGTTGGGAGCCAGCTCCTCAGCCTTTTTTATCTTTTATTTGGAGGCAGGGTCTCACTGAGTTGCTTAGGTCCCTGCTAAGTTGCTGAGGCTGGCCTCCAACTTGCGATCCTCCTGCCTCAGCCTCCGGAGTGGCTGGGATGACAGGTTTATCCCGAGCCCCACTCGCCACACATTTCTCTTATGGGGTCTTGTCTAGCTTCACCAGCTTTGCAGCTTGGAGTCCTTGGAGGGCCCTTTATAGGGAGGATACCAGTCTTTGGATTCTGATAATGGGGGTCTTGAGTACTTTGGGGAAGCCTCTCCTTCCACGCACAACCAATTCAGCCTCCGAGACGGTTGCAACCCAAGCTGCACGGGCTGTAGAACGTGCCTGTTGAGGCAGACACGTCGATCCCCTGTGCAGGAAGGAAGGGTCACGTGGCAGATGCCCACGCGATAGTGCAGCCGCACGCAGCTGCCGCGCACGTGCCGAGCCCCTGGTGAATCACCCGAGGGGAAGGTTTGGGAGGGCAGTCGGCACACTTTTCTGGAAGTCTGCCTTGGACTTATCTCCATCTCCACGCACCCTGCCTGCTTCACCTTCTCTCGGTCCATGCCAGGTGTTTGCCACCGGGATGAGGAATTCCGCGCTGCCCCCGCAACCGTCTGATTGACACTTTGGAGGAGGGCTCCCGGGTGTCTGATTGACACTTTGGATGGCGGGCTCCCTGGGTGATGGACGCTTTGGATGGCGGGCTCCCTGGGTGATGGACGCTTTGGACGGCGGGCTCCCTGGGTGTCTGATGGATGCTTTGGAGGCGGGCTCCTGGGGTGTCTGATTGACACTTTGACCAGTGGCTCCCCCATATCTGATTGACACTTTGGAGGCGGGCTCCCCCGTGTCTGATTGACACTTTGGAGGCGGGCTCCCGGGTGTCTGATTGACACTTTGGACTGCAGCACCCTGGGTGTCAGATTGACACTTTGGAGGTGGGCTCCCTGGGTGTCTGATTGACACTTTGGATGGCGGGCTCCCTGGGTGTCTGATGGACACTTTGGATGGCGGGCTCCCTGGGTGATGGACGCTTTGGACGGCGGGCTCCCTGGGTGTCTGATGGATGCTTTGGAGGCAGGCTCCTGGGGTGTCTGATTGACACTTTGGCCAGTGGCTCCCCCGTGTCTGATTGACACTTTGGAGGCGGGCTCCCCCGTGTCTGATTGACACTTTGGAGGCGGGCTCCCCCATATCTGATTGACACTTTGGAGGCGGGCTCCCCCGTGTCTGATTGACACTTTGGAGGCGGGCTCCCGGGGTGTCTGATGGACGCCTTGGCCGGCGGCTCCCCCTAGCGGCGAGCAAGGATTTGCCCTTCTGGACGCTGAGCCTCTTCTTCTCTGCCTTAGGTCACAGCATCAGGAGCCATGGGACGGGCCCGCTGCAGCTGGTGAGTGGCCACCTGGCGCGGGCCTGCTGGCCTTGTCTGCCGGAAGCTTCCTCCTCGGGGGACAGACCCGTCCTGCCCGCCTTCCCGCTCGTGGTCCCAGAGACGTCTGCTCAGAAGCCCCCGCGGCCGCCCTCTGTCGCCAGGGCGGGCGTCCCTCACGTCGGAATCCTGTGTCTAGTCACGTGGGCTCCTGATTGGCACGTCCTGGAGACTGGACTCTTCTGGAGTCGTCTGGCCTGTGTCTGTCTGTCTATCATCTATTTATCTGTCACCTCTCTCTATCATCTGTCCATCTATCATCTATCGTCTCTGTGTCAGCTATCAATCATCTATCCATCTACCTTATCTATCATCTATCTATCATCTCTCTGTCATCTATCAATCGTCTATCCATCTACCTAATCTATCGATCTATCATCTATCAACTCTGTCAGCTATCAATCATCTATCCATCTACCTAATCTATCTATCTATCATCTATCCATCTACCTAATCTATCTATCAATCATCTATCCATCTACCTAATCTATCTATCAATCATCTATCCATCTACCTAATCTATCTATCTATCCATCATCTATCATCTCTCTGTCATCTATCAATCATCTATCCATCTACCTAATCTATCTATCTATCTATCAATCGTCTATCCATCTACCTAATCTATCATCTATCATCTCTCTGTCAGCTATCAATCATCTATTCATCTACCTAATCTATCTATCTATCCATCATCTATCATCTCTCTGTCATCTATCAATCATCTATCCATCTACCTAATCTACCTATCGATCTATCATCTATCATCTACCTATTCCACCTACCTATCTACATTGTCTATCATCTCTTATCTTCTCTCCTATCATCTCTATGAGTCTATGCTGTCCTCTCTGTATCTCTGTTATCCACCTATGTATCTTGTATCTATCGATTGCTATCTGTCTCTTATTTGTCATCTCTCAGTCAATCTCTGTCATCTAAGTATCTATTTCTCTATTGCTATTATCTATCTATGCATTCCTCTATGGATCTATCTCTATCGTTTATCTGTGTATTTATGGATCAATCTATTACTATCATCTATCCCTATCTACTGTCTATCAATTGGTCTATGTATCTGTCTATCATCTATGTATCTATCCATGTATCTGTGTGTCTCTCTCTATTGCCATTAGCTGTCTCTCTATCTCTCTCTCTATCCATCTATGTATCTATTTCTATCATCTAAGTGTCTATCATCCATCTATGTATCTATGCATGTATCTATATATCTATTGCTATTATCTATCTCTATCATCAATCTACCTATGTATCTATATTGTCTGTGTATTTATCCATGCATCTGTGTTTTTATGTATCTCTATTGCTGTCTATCCATTCATCTATTTATCTACCTGTGCATCTATCTCTATCACCTATCATGAATCTATCAGTTATCGATCCACCTATCACCTCTATCTATGTATCTTTGTATATATCTTTGTATTTATGAGCTACCTCTCTCTCCATCCATCTATGTATCTACCATCTATCATCTATCCATCTATCATCTCTTTTATGCATGTGTGTATCCACCCATCCATCCATTTGATCTATCTCTCCATGTATTTATCCATCAAGTATCACCATTCATCTTCCATCTGTTCATCCACCTATTATCTCTACCATTCATCCATCCATCCACCCACCCATCCATCCATCATGCATCATCTGTACCATCCATCTATTCACCCATCCATCACCCATCCATCATCTCTCTTATCCATATGTGTATCCATCCATCTATTCATTTGATCTAATGTGTATCTATTCATCATATATCCATCCATCCATCTTTGTTCTATCCATCCACCTATCATTTCTACCATCCATCCATCCATCATCTCTAGCATCCATCCATCCAACCATCCGTCATCCATCATCTGTCTTATCCGTGTGTCCATCCATCCGCCCACCCATTTGATCTATATAGATCTATCTATTATGTATCCATCCATCCATCTTTCTTCTGTCCATCCCTCCATCACCTCTACCACCCATCCATCCACCCATCCATCACCTCTACCACCCATCCATCCCTCCATCACCTCTACCATCCATCCATCCCTCCATCATCTCTACCACCCATCCATCCACCCATCCGTCACCCATCGTCTGTCTGATCCCTGTGTCCATCCATCCACCCGTCCATTAGAGCTGTGTAGATCTATCCATCACGTATCCATCCGTCTTTCTTCTGTCCATCCATCCATCACCTCTACCATCTATCCATCACCTCTACCATCTATCCATCACCTCTACCATCCATCCATCCCTCCATCATCTCTACCATCCATCCATCCATCCCTCCATCATCTCTACCATCCATCCATCCATCCCTCCATCATCTCTACCATCCACCCATCCATCCCTCCATCATCTCTACCATCCATCCGCCCACCCATTTGATCTATATAGATCTATCCATTATGTATCCATGCATCCATCTTTCTTCTGTCCATCCATCCATCACCTCTACCATCCATCCATCCCTCCATCATGTCTACCACCCATCCATCCCTCCATCATCTCTACCACCCATCCATCCACCCATCCATCATCTCTACCATTCATCCATCCACCCATTTGATCTATATAGATCTATCCATCACGTATCCATCCATCTTTCTTCTGTCCACCCATCCATCACCTCTACCATCCATCCATCCCTCCATCATCTCTACCACCCGTCCATCCACCCATCCGACACCCATCGTCTGTCTCCTCCCTGTGTCCATCCACCCACCCGTCCATTAGAGCTGTGCAGATCTGTCCATCACGTATCCATCCGTCTTTCTTCTGTCTGTCCCCCACCTATCATCTCTACCATCCGTCCATCAATCATCTACGTTTGGATCCATCGTCCGTCCATCTGTCTGTCACACGTCTGTCTCTCGTCGCTTCTGCACCTTCCTGTGGAACCACCTTCTCTTCCTGCCTTTCTCTTTGCCCGCGAGCTTCTCCTCTGCCGGCCTGATTTGGGTGAGGTTGTTCCAGGCTGTCCAGCCAAACGCCTCCTCCAGCCGGGGGACCCTCGGGGACCCCCAGGACTCAGGCCAGAGGTGCATCCTCAGTGACAACTCATTACCCATCAAAGGACAAAACACCCAAAGGCGGCAAGAGAGAGGGTCTAGCTCAGGATGCCCCGTGTGGAAACCAGGCGGGGTGCGGGGTCTCCCGAGGAGCCGGGACCGATTCCTGCGGCAGGGACAGCGTCGTCCAGCAGGAAAGCTCGCGAGGCCTCGGGGCTCCGGGCGGTGACAGGACAGGTCACAGCCACACCGTGACCCAGAGCCACCCAGCCGCAGGCTCCCGGAACCAGCAGGTTTCCGCCTGACCCTCCGCGGCCGGCCGTGTGCAGTCAGGTGCGGTGGGCGGGACCCGCCAGGACCCCAGGCTGGCTCTGCACACGCCTTCCCTGCAGAGCCGGGCGCAAACGTGCCTGCAGACCCGCCCTGCACCCCGGAGGCTCCTGGAGAGCCCAGGGTTTAAGCGGTTTTTACGTGGCTTTTGTGAATTCCCAGCTGCTTGGGATTCCTGCGCTTTTGCAGTGCGCAACACAGACTCCGCACCTG
>NC_062232.1:1560695-1588195 GCF_902686445.1 Sciurus carolinensis
AGGCATGTCCCAAGGTCCTGGGGTCAGGGCCACCCTGGGGACCTCACTGCCCCTCAGTCACCTCTGTAAAGACCCCTCTCCACACACAGGCACGTCCCAAGGTCCTGGGGTCAGGGCCACCCTGGGGACCTCACTGCCCCTCAGTCACCTCTGTAAACACCCCTGTCCACACACAGGCACGTCCCAAGGTCCTGGGGTCAGGGCTGTAAAATAGGAATTCATGTGGCATACAGTGGCGCCTATCACAGGCACCCTGTGTCCTTTCGCCTCCGGCTTTGCTTCTCTGAGCTTCACAGCCTCGGGCTTCACCCCCATGAGAACAGACGTCGGGGCTTCTTCGTTTCTGTCTCTGATCACACGAATCGCCCAGAATACCTCAGTTCTGTCTGGGACTTTGCGAAACCCACCTGCTCGGGTTCACGGGCGCTCGGGACCAGACAGGAGCGGCGCTTTAAAACCTTAAAAGAAAATTGCCTGCAATCATAAAGATGTACGGAAGGCTGTGCCTCAGCCCCGGGGACCTCCGAGCGCCAATCAGGAGGGGAAAACGCGCCACCCTCTCACAACCTGGCGGACCTTGCTCCGTCCGTTACGCACTGATCTGAGGACAGGAATAAGAATGGGCGCCCGCGCTTCTGCATGGAAACTGCTTAAACCCCACTCGCCTTGCTCTATGCCCCGGGCCGTGCTACCCAGTTCTGCCCAGCGGCTGCGGACCCTGGTCTTCATTTCAGAGTCTATGTTCCCCCGAACCAGGGGAAGCCCGAGAGACCCCGGCGGAGGCCCTGAACCGAGGCTGCTCCCGTCCCGGCAGGATGGTCCAGGGAACGCCGTGCGATTTGAAAAGTCACAGATCCCTGTTTCTAGAATGTTCCACCTGATATTTGCAGGTCGAGGCTGACCGGGGTCAGAGCCACCTCGCCCGCCAAAACCGCAGATCGAGGGCCAAGCGCGCTCTGCCCTGTGTCCCTGTGACCACCAAAGCATCCAAGGAGGCCGAGGGACGGAGGCCTCGGGCTCCGCACCCGGAAGGCGTGGCTTTGAGTCCCGGCCTCCCCGCGGAGGTCCGGGGACCCTCCCTGAATTCTCCCTCTTCCCGCAGCACCCCCAACATCGACCGCCTGGCGAACGAGGGCGTGAAGCTGACCCAGCACCTGGCGGCGGCCTCCGTGTGCACCCCGAGCCGGGCGGCCTTCCTCACCGGACGGTACCCGGTCAGAACAGGTGGGCAGAGGCAAGCGCAGGGTATGCGGTGGCCCCAGAAGTCTGTCCTGTCCTCCCCCCGAAAATCCTGTCCTGCCGCATCCCCGAGGACGCCACTAAGTTGCTGAGTCTGGCCTCAACTTTGCGATCCTCCCGCCTGGGCCTCCAGAGTTGCTGGGATTACAGGCCTGAGCCACGGGACCTGGCTACTAGTTGTGTCTCTAAACACCTCTGCAGAGATGTTCTTCCAGAATTATCCCTGAATTGTCTCTGCACACTCTGTCCCTTCCTCTTCAGTCCTTGCGACAAGGCAGCCACGTGGGGAACCAGGAAGACTATCAATCACACCAGAAGATTAGGTTTGAGCTTTGAGGGATGGAAACGTGGTGGATTCTAAAGAGGAATCTACCGGGAATCTTAGAAGGTTTGCATGGAGCAGGGAAAGACATCCAAAGGGACCTCCTAAGATGACCGGGTGTTTCAGTCACTGTTTGCATCACTGTGACCAAAGGACCTCACACGAACAGTTAGAACAGGAAAAGTTTACCTGGGGCTCATGGTGTCAGACATACAGTCCATGGTGGGCTGACTCCATGGCTCTGGCCCAAGGTGAGGCAGAACAAAATGGCGGAAGGGCCTGGAGGAGGAGAGCAGCTCAGGACGTGGCACCAGGAAGCAGAGAGAACTCTGCTCACCAGGGACCAGATATAAACCCCATGGAGCCAGGGACAGGATATAGTCCCCAAGAAGCCAGGGACAGGATATAGTCCCCAAGGAGCCAGGGACAGGATATAGTCCCCAAGGAGCCAGAGACAGGATATAGTCCCCAAGGAGCCAGAGACAGGATATAGTCCCCAAGGAGCCAGGGACAGGATATAGTCCCCAAGGAGCCAGAGACAGGATATAGTCCCCAAGGAGCCAGGGACAGGATATAGTCCCCAAGGAGCCAGGGACAGGATATAGTCCCCAAGGAGCCAGAGACAGGATATAGTCCCCAAGGAGCCAGAGACAGGATATAGTCCCCAAGGAGCCAGGGACAGGATATAGTCCCCAAGGAGCCAGAGACAGGATATAGTCCCCAAGGAGCCAGGGACAGGATATAGTCCCCAGGGAGCCAATGGCATTGTGGGAGTGTAGGATGGGAGAATTTCAGAGGTGTTGGGGTGAACCCTGGGATGGAGCAAGGGCGCTAACAGACAGGGAGACCATGAGGCTAATCTGTTGACTCTGCAAATTTAGGAATGGCATCGTCCAATAGTATGAACCGCGGCCTCACCTGGCTTGGTGGCTCAGGCGGGCTTCCGACCAACGAGACGACTTTGGCCAAGTTACTGCAGCATCGAGGGTACCGCACGGGACTCATAGGTAGGTCCCCGGGAGCTGCGCCCATGGAAGCCCGAGGTGGCACATCCCTGCTCATCGGGACTGTTTTCCAGGGACGTTGCTGGATGCATGGCTGTCGGGAATCTCTGTGCAACAAGGGATTTATCACACCATGATGGACAGCCTTAGCAGGAAGGGCCTGGTGTGGGAGAACCCAAGGGTTTGGAGAGCAAACGGGCTCATGGGTCTTTGCCACCGAAAAGGAATATCCTGTAGGAGACACGTGACTGCCATGCCATTGTAGCAGAAAGAGTCATGGATGTCGAAACGGACTTCAGCAACTGGGAACTTAGCGTATTATTCGTGGCCAAGTGGATGCAATTCCTCCTAGGTGACAATTTAAGTCACATAATAGTCCATACCCTTGGCCAAGGGACATCAAACTTAAGACAACCTGTCACCAAGTAGGTCGGTGCTATAGCATGCTGGTCCAGTGTGATTGTCCTCTAAGATGAGACCTTTCTGTCCTGAAGTCCTGCTGGGACCTCCTACCGCCTTGCTCTATTCACTATTTGGGCAGATTCTCAGGGTGAAAAGTAGGAGACAATTATGACAGGCACTCAGTTAGAAAGTAATCATAAGAATAATATAAAAAACACGTTTTGACCCGTAGGGAGCGTATTCTGTGTGATTCCTAGTGGCCTCCTGGGCATGGGAATTACCAGCTCTAAGGAATTTTCTCGCGCCTTTAGCTCGCAGGCAAACCTGAGCTCACAATCGGCTTGTGCTTTCTTAATTCCCATGACCTGAAGCTTGTGCATAAATCTAGGCACTGCATTTTCCCTTGGTCTGAAAGGGTCTGGGAAGGGTTCCATACAATCAGGCATATAAAAAAATAAGACCCTCATGGGACCCACAAAGTAGTGCTTAATGGAAGGATCGTATCACCAGAATCCTGTGCTCATGATGGACTCCCCAGACTAGTGGCCCTTGGAGGGAACTTCCACCTGTAGAATCAGGGGTACTTTCCCAGCAGACAGACTAAGGGGTGTGGGCAGCCCGGGAAGGTCAACGGGACACCAAGAGGGGTCCGCCATGATGGCAGTCCAAGGGAAGTGTGCACGCGGAAGCCGGAGGCTGTGACGACTGGAATCTTCTTTTCCTTCCAGGAAAATGGCATCAGGGTTTGAGCTGTGCCACTCGGAACGACCACTGCTACCACCCCCTCAATCACGGCTTCGACTACTTCTACGGGATGCCCTTTGGGCTCCTGAATGAATGCCAGGCGTCCAAGACCCCGGAGCTGCACCGCTGGCTGCGGATCAAGCTGTGGGTCTCCACGGCGGCCCTCAGCCTGGTCCCCGTGCTGCTCCTGGTTCCCAACCTGGCCCGCTGGTTCTCCGTCCCCTGGAGCATCATCGTCATCTCCGCCCTTCTCGTTCTCCTCTTCTTTATTTCCTGGTACTCCAGTTACGGATTCGTCCGGCGTTGGAACTGCATCCTAATGAGAAACCACGAGATCATCCAGCAGCCCGTGAGGGAGGAGAGGGTGTCTCTCCTCATGCTGAAGGAAGCAGTCGCCTTCATCGAAAGGTCCACAGCCACTTCTCGCCCGGCTGCCCGCCGGGGGATTCCCTCTTCCTTGCATTTCCATTTGTGTCCGTCTGGGTCATCCGGACCATGACGCGATTTTCAGGGAGATACTTTAGATATTCTTGCATCTCTCCTTGGATAGAATAGAGCAGAGTTGTTTGCTGCCATTTTTGTAATACTCTCAGGACCAAGAAATGCGTTTTCCATACCAATCCTTGTCTGTAAAACTGAAATTAGAATATGGTGATTCAGATTGTTTTATTGTGGATCATTATGCCGATAGGTTGCAAGTTCACAGCGGGTCTGGACTTTGCTTTTCCTTAGGAACAGATACAGGAAGGCTCCCCTGTGCATCAGCTATTGGGCAATGACCCTGTGCACCAGAGACTGAGCTTTAAGATGTTTAGGTTCCATGCAAACTATGTGTATGTTCCGGGCATCATGAAGCAGGAAGAGGAAGAAATGAAAAAAGAGTCATTTCTATAGAGGTCACGCTGTGTATTTTTTTATGTGCCCCTATTCACCCTTGGTTGGTGGTTGTTCACCCAGATGCTTGTAGATGTTTTGGAGTCTAAAAACTATATTCTGTGTTCTGGACAGCACAACTGTTCCAATATGGAGCACTCAGTTCAATATTGAGAACTGTGTTATCAGGGATACAAAAGGATGGGGGTTTAGTTGGCCATAGATGGCGACTCCATGGCTCTGGCCCTAGGTGAGGTAGAACAAAATGGCGGAAGGGCCTGGAAGAGGAGAGCAGCTCAGGACGTGGCACCAGGAAGCAGAGAGAGCTCTGCTCACAAGGGACCAGATATCAACCCCACGGAGCCAGGGACAGGATATAGTCCCCAAGGAGCCAGGGACAGGATGTAGTCCCCAAGGCATGTCCTCAGTGACCCAGCTCCTCCAGCCACACCCCACCTGCCTTGAGTTACCACCTGGTTTATTGGGGCTCATGGTTTCAGAGGTTCAGTCCATGGTGGGCCGACTCCATGACTCTGGCCCAAGGTGAGGCAGAACAAAATGGCGGAAGGGCCTGGAGGAGGAGAGCAGCTCAGGACGTGGCACCAGGGAGCAGAGAAAGCTCTGCTCACCAGGGACCAGATATCAACCCCATGGAGCCAGGGACAGGATATAGTCCCCAAGAAGCCAGGGACAGGATATAGTCCCCAGGGAGCCAGGGACAGGATATAGTCCCCAAGGAGCCAGGGACAGGATATAGTCCCCAAGGAGCCGGGGACAGGATATGGTCCCCAAGGAGCCGGGGAAAGGATATGGTCCCCAAGGAGCTGGGGACAGGATATGGTCCCCAAGGAGCCGGGGACAGGACATGGTCCCCAAGGAGCCGGGGACAGGACATGATCCCCAAGGAGCCGGGGACAGGATATGGTCCCCAAGGGAGCCGGGGACAGGATATGGTCCCCAAGGAGCTGGGGACAGGATATAGTCCCCAAGGGATGTCCCCAGTGACCCACCTACTCCAGCCACACCCTATCTGCCTGGTTTATGTCGACTTGTGATTTCAAAGGTTCATTCTATGGTTGACCAACTCCATGGCTGTGGCCCAAGGTGAGGCAGAACAAAATGGCAGAAGGACCTGGAGGAGGAGAGCAGCTCAGACATGGGAACCAGGAAGCAGACAGGAAGAATCCAGGGACAGGATATAGTCCTCAAAGACATACCCCACTGACCTATCACCTCCAGTCACACCCCACCTGCCTACAGTCACCACCCAGTTAGTCCATGCAAGTGGATTAATCCACTGAATAGATCACACATCTCAGAACCCAATGTGTCACCTCTGAACCTTCCTGCACTCTCTTACCCATGAGCTTTTTGGGACACCTCACCTCTGAACCCTCACACGAACTCTTTCCAAAAATATGCAATCATGACTAAGCGGGAAACTGGCTTTGTGTCTATGCAGCTAATTGCCCCGATTTTCTACCCCTTAGGTACAAACGGGGACCTTTCCTCCTGTTCGTGTCTTTTCTCCACGTGCACACGCCCCTCGTGACCAAGGAGAAGTTTGTCGGGCACAGTAAATACGGACTCTACGGGGATAACGTGGAGGAGATGGACTGGATGGTGGGTAGGTATTCCATCCACCACTTCAAAAATCTCAGATCTCTGGGCTGGAGAGACACTGTTCAGCGCTAATTTTCTCAAATAACGCCCGGCTTCTTGCACGTGTCTCACATGGATGCTCAGTATCTACACGTTTCCATGGATGGAATCATAACTCGGATCTAGGTTCAACCATGCCGGTGAAATCGATTTGAAAAGAACACTTCCAGGTTATCCATACAGACACCACGTACTTTTAGAGTACGTCGATATATTTAATAGTTCCTATTAAAATAACCAATGTCGCCATTGAACGACTCATAGCAAGGTGCCATACGGCACATTAATGGCATGGTAACACACTCACATTCATCTAATGGAATCACACACACATTTTTGACTGTCATATAATATTCTGTAGCAGAATCTGTCGATCTGCTCCCTAATGAAGTGCTGTTTAGTGACGTGGCTACATGTCACATTCTGATCTCTCTTATGTTCATTTATGTGTTGAATTGGTCCTTTCGGGTCCCCCCAGTGTGAGCGCAGCCCTCAGCTGACTGGGGAGGCAGCCCGGGCGCGCGTCCACAGAGGCTGGACAGCCCCGCAAGTCCTCCGCGCAGTGAGGGGCGTCCACGTGGGTGCCGGGCAGGGATTGGCCGCGGCTGGTCAAAGGCTCCTCCCTCGCTGCCCCCCCGCAGGTAAACTCCTGGACGCGCTGGAGCGGGAGCGGCTGACCGGCCACACCCTGGTCCACTTCACCGCGGACAACGGAGGCCGCCTGGAGGCCCGCGACGGCGACGCCCGGCTGGGCGGCTGGAACGGCGGCTACAGAGGTGACGGACACCACCCGGGTCCCCTGGGCTTTGCGCTGTGTCTGCGGACGCAGCTGGGGGGACCTTCCCGCCCAGCCATGCTGTCTCTAGAAAGCAGGCGGCGGCTTCTGGGAGCCTCGAGGTCGGAGAAAAATGTCAGAGGCAGCGAGGACTCAGGAGAGCAGGTCTCCGTGACACCCCGGCCACCAAGCCGGTCAGTCACCCCTGCCCTGGGGCCTCCGGGCTGCGGTTCTCCATGCTGGGCCGTGCTGTGCACTGCAGGCTGTGGAGCAGCCTCTCTGGGCTCCACACACCAGGTGCCAGGAGCAGCCCCACCCAGGTTGTGACAGCCACCTAGACAGACAGAAGTGGTAGATGACAGATAGATAGATAGACAGACAGAACTGGTAGATGATAGATAGATAGATAGATGATAGATACATAGACACTACTGGTAGATGATAGATAGATAGATAGACAGACGGCAGCTGGATGGACGGATGACAGATAGAGACTCTGTCCTGCAGGTTTTCTCTGCACTGTGGCCTCTGGGCTGGACTTTCTCTGTGCTGGGCTGTGCTGTGCACTGCAGGCTGTGGAGCAGCGTCTCTGGTCTCCACACACCAGGAGCCAGGAGCAGCCCCACCCAGGGTGTGACAGCCACCTAGACAGACAGAAGTGGTCGATGACAGATAGATAGATAGATAGATAGACACTACTGGTAGATGATAGATAGATAGATAGATAGACAGATGACAGCTGGATGGACAGATGACAGATAGAGACTCTGTCCTGCAGGTTTTCTCTGCACTGTGGCCTGTGGGGCTGGAGGGTCTCTGTGCTGGGCTGTGCTGTGCACTGCAGGCTGTGGAGCAGCGTCTCTGGTCTCCACACACCAGGGGCCAGGAGCAGCCCCACCCAGGGTGTGACAGCCACCTAGACAGACAGAAGTGGTAGATGACAGATAGATAGACAGACAGATAGACAGATGGCAGCTGGATGGACGGATGACAGATAGAGACTCTGTCCTGCAGGTTTTCTCTGCACTGTGGCCTCTGGGGCTGGACTTTCTCTGTGCTGGGCTGTGCTGTGCACTGCAGGCTGTGGAGCAGCGTCTCTGGGCTCCAGCATCACCCCAAGCTGTGGCCCCCAGCACAGCCCAGCGTGCCGCGGGGGAAGCTGACCCTCCACCTCCCTTTTACAGTCTTTGTTCGGCGGCTTGGCTGGGTCCGCTCCTGGGGCGTCGGGAAGCCCTGCCACCAAACAAGACAACGTACAAAGGAACTTGCTGTTCGCTCTTTCCTTCTGACCCTGAAACTCTCCAAGTCAGAAGAGGGTCATCACCTAGCCGGTGGCACCTGCCTGTCATCCCAGCGACTTAGGAGGCTGAGGCAGGAGGATGGAAAGTTAGATGCCAGCCTCAGCCACTTAGTGAGGCTGTAAGCAACTCAGCAAGACCCGGTCTCTAAAAAATATCTAAAAACGGGCTGGGGAGGGGGCTCGGTGGTTAAGCACCCTGAGTTCCATCCCCAGAGCCCCTCAAGAAAAAAAAAAATATATATCCTTTATTTGCACCGTAGGGTCCCAGTCTGGTGAGCACTGCCGGCCACGCTCACAGGGAGAGAAAACTGCCTTACGGTGCATTTCTCAGCATGAATCCCAATTTTTAAGCGGTGCCTGAGCACGTGTGTCCACACACACACACACACACACGCACGCACAAGGATAGGAGTTAATACCGAGGTAAAATCTCGGGAGCATTTCATGGACTGAACATGTCATTGTGTGGCGCTGTATGTGTGTGTGTGTGTATACAGTAGGAAAATGATCTGCACGTACTCATTTCCTCTGGCTGGCCACGTCAACTTGGGGCAGCGACACAGCTCAGTAAAGTAGCGAAGACTCCATCGTTTATCTGTTTCCTGGGAAGGCTGGCCTCCACCTTGCCATCCTCCCGCCTCAGCCTCCCCCGCCGTGGGGAGGACAGGCGTGCACCACCGTGCCCGGCGGGTTTGGATTTTCCTTTCCGTCGAGAATCACCCTCCTTCCTCCTCCTCCTTTCCAGGTGGCAGAGGTATGGGCGGCTGGGAAGGGGGCATCCGCGTCCCTGGAATATTCCGGTGGCCCACGGTGCTGGAGGCCGGGAAGGTGATCGACGAGCCGACGAGTCTGATGGACATTTTCCCGACCCTGTCTTACATAGGGGGAGGGATTCTGCCCCAGGACAGGTAGGAAAACCGCCCTGGCTCACGGGAAGGGGCGGATTTGGATGTGGGGGGGCTGGACCCTCTTACACGCGCGTGGGGTGTGACTCAAGGGTCCACCTTTTCCGCTGGGCTCACGGTGCAGGATCTTGGAACGCGTCTTGGCGTTGGCTCTCGGATAAATCGTGCTTCCCTTCCATTCTGTCCTCCTGGGATCGCGCGCCAGTAATATGGGAGCGACTTAAGCAGGGCGTAAGCTCTTCTGTGAGAACCTCTGAGCACTCGTATAAGCTCCGCCTACCTAGAGCGACTTACGGGGCTCTAACTGGTGCATCTCAGAGAAAACGTCCAACCCTTGACTTCCCGAGACTGGCTTATGTCACTTGGCACCATCATCTCCAGTTCCACCCGTTGACCGGCAAAGGCCGTATCCCCATCCTTCTTCATGGCTGTGTAATACTCCACTATAGAGGCCACATTTCCTTGATCCATTCATCTGACTGATACTGTTACGGGCACATGCTGGGTTGTCCTCAGGCCTGGGATCCAACCCTGATTCATCTTTACAACCCCCACCGTTCCCAGACCACTCAGGTAAATGAGGCGGCCCCTCAATATCGGTGGGTTCCCCTTCTCCTGATTCGACCCACGGTGGACAGAAAATACTCAGGGGGATCGTTTACATCTGTGCTGGGCAGGCATGGACGTTTTTTTTCTTGACCTGATCCCCTGAACAACATGTGCACATTTATCAGAGACAATATGATTCAGAAATATGACCTATAAATCTCAAATTTCAGAAATATGACCTATAAATCTCAAATTTCAGAAATATGACCTATACATCTCAAATCGCGTGAAGGCACGCGTTATTAAGTGACGATTTCTCTTATTGAATTCCGTCTCCCTCTCGGTTACCTAAGTGGCTGACACTCCTTTGCACGCTCTCTGCCGGCTTGTGCGGGTTGGGTTCCGTGTGAAGGGTCCGGACTCATGTCCAGGCGTGTCAATCACCGTTTCTTCTGATGCACGACCTGCATCCGCAGCGCCCGGGCTCTGGAGAGGGTGGCCGGCTGCACAGCTCTCCGGAGGTGCTGGAAAATGTGCAGATGCAGTTTTGTTCTAAAAGGAGTCAGAATGGATGGCGGGTGTTTAGAAAGCGCTTTCCGTCCCCACGTCCCTTGTCCTCTTCCTCTTCCTCTTCCCCTCCTGGCCTTGTGCAGTGCCCGGCTGACTCAACTCCCTCGGCTTCCTTCTCTCCCCAGGGTGATTGACGGCCGGAACCTGATGCCCCTCCTGGAGGGCAGGGTGGTCCACTCTGACCACGAGTTCCTCTTCCACTACTGTGGCAGGTACCTGCACGCCGTCAGGTGGCACCAGAAAGATTGTGAGTACCTAGATCCTGGCCAGGTGCGGACGGAGTGAGGAAACACTCTCTGGATCTCTCTAACCCGGAAGGAGGGAGGGAAGACAGGCCCAGGAGGCAGGGGAGAATGGAGGCAGGAAGAAGGTCATAGAGAGGAAAAAGGTCAGAGGCAGGAAGAAGGTCGGAGGCAGGAAGAAGGTCAGAGGCAAGAAGAAGGTTGGGGGCAGGAAGAAGGTCAGAGGCAGGAAGAAGGTCAGAGGCAGGAAGAAGGTCAGAGGCAGGAAGAAGGTTGGGCTTCTCCAATTGGCTTTTGCTGATTTCAGGTTTAGCCTCAGTTGAGTTCGCATGTGGCTTAAGACCTGATGGCATCCAGCTGGGGTTCTGAGTTGGCAACCCCATGATCATGGTGTCTACCTGGGATGAGCTTCCTCTCTGCACACGTTCCCATGGTGAGACCCAAAGGAAGTCTTCCAAGCCCGCAGTTGAGGCCACACGGGTTAGCACGGAGTCCCGTGCAGAAGGTCGGGCCTCCATAGCGAAGGCTTGTTTTCCATCCGTGAGGAGGTTCCTCACAGGACCGGGCATGCAGCTCCCCAGGGACCTGGCCATTGCAGTCCTCAGTGTTCATCCAGAATGAACAAAGATTGTGCATCTCAGTCGATACTGGGTGCATGTCCACCCCAGCTTACAGCAGCCCAACCGCAGACCCAGCCCAGGTGTCCATCAGCAAATAGATGGACAAAGAAAGTGTGGTGTGTGTGCACAGTGGAATATTACTCAGCCATAAAGAAGGAAGACGTTATGTCATTTTCAAGAAGACAGATGGACCTGGAGACCGTCGTGCTAAGTGAAATAAGCAGACTCAGAAAGTCAAGCATTGGATGTTTTCTTTTCTATTTGGAAGCTAGAGAGGATAAAAGAGGGAATCTCGTGAAAATAGAAGGAAGAGGAAGGGGGATAGGGAGAGGGGAGAGCGGAGGTAGCGGGAGATGAAGCTGACCAGGTGAGTTTGGGTTCGTGCACGAATGTGTCACGCAACGCCCCAGGGTTCCGAACGAGTCTAACGCACCAAGAAGAGAATCGGAAGAGGACATAGATGTTTCCCCAGGAGCCAGCCCTACCCCTCCCCAAACACGGTGTCACACCGGCAGTCTCTTTTCCAGGTGCCACCGTGTGGAAGGCCCATTATGTGACACCCAACTTCCACCCCGCGGGAGCCGACGCCTGCTACGGAAGCGCCATGTGTTCGTGTTCCGAGGATGTGACCCACCATGACCCTCCCCTCCTCTTCGACCTCTCGAGAGACCCTTCTGAGTCCCAGCCACTTAATC
This sequence comes from Sciurus carolinensis, assembly GCF_902686445.1. Lineage (NCBI taxonomy): Eukaryota > Metazoa > Chordata > Mammalia > Rodentia > Sciuridae > Sciurus > Sciurus carolinensis. Next base: position 1,572,598 of record NC_062232.1, read on the forward strand.
CCGACAACGAGGTCTTGTTCGACTCCGTGATCAAGAAAATCGAGGCCGCCATCAAAGAGCACCGTGCGTCCCTCACGCCCGTCCCCGAGCAGCTAACGGTGTTCAACACCATTTGGAAACCGTGGCTGCAGCCCTGCTGTGGGACCTTCCCCTTCTGTGGCTGTGACAAGGAAAATGACATCCTACCCACCACCCCGTGAGCAGCGGGGCCACTTGTTACTCACTTGTTACTGCCGGGTCAGTTGGATTGTCGTGACTGTGACAAAATACCTGAGAAAAGCCAACTTAGCTGGGAAAGGTTTGTTTGGGGTTCGTGGTGTCAGAGGTTCAGTCCATGGTGGGCCGACTCCATGGCTCTGGTCCAAGGTGAGGCAGAACAACATGGCGGAAGGACCTGGAGGAGGAGAGCAGCTCAGGACGTGGCACCAGGAGGCAGAGAGAGAGAGGAGCCAGGGACAGCCACAGCTCCATTGCCTCATTTCCTTGAGCTACATCCCGCCTCCTACAGTCTCTACCATCCACTCGGGAATGAATCCATCAATGGATTAATCCACTGATGAGCCCAGAGGAGCCTGGGGGAACATTCCAGAACCAAGTGACAGCAAATACTCCAGCTGTGGAATCAGGAGCAACACGCGCCTGAGTTGGTCTCTTCCATTCTGGATCAAAATGGCGGCCACAACCCTCGGTCCCGTCTTCAGCCTCCAGCTCCTCCTCAGGCTGTGCTGGGAGCCCCTTGGTCCTGAAAGTGGATCCCTTGTCCTGGTGGAGACACGGCCACGTTGGTGACTTCCCGCAGCCCCTGAACCCGTGACGATAGTCTTGTCACGAATCACCTTCCTTTTCATTTTGGGAGCGAGCGTCATCCGTGGGACGTGGGGTCCTGGGGCAGGAGATCAAGCCGTCCTTGGTTTCCTGTTCTTTTTTCCTTTCTTTCTGTTCCTGCTCCATGAATACGTGGTTCTGAGACAAGATGCCTGGCTTCCCGTCAGCCCTGGGAGGGGGGAGATCTCTCTCCAGCTCCTTTATTGTGCATGTGTGTGTGTGTGTATGCATGTGTGTGCGTGTGCGTGTGTGCATGTGCGTGTGTGTGCATGTGTGCATGTGCGTGTGCGTGCGTGTGTGTGCATGTGCGTGTGTGTGTGCATGTGCGTGTGCATGTGCATGTGTGTGCGTGTGTGTGCGTGTGCGTGTGTGTGCGTGTGCATGTGTGTGCGTGTGCGTGTGTGCGTGTGTGTGCATGTGCATGTGTGTACGTGTGCGTGTGTGTGCATGTGCGTGTGTGTGCGTGTGCATGTGCGTGTGTGTGCATGTGCGTGTGTGTGCGTGTGCACAGTGGGGAAAGTTCAATCCCAACCTCACAGTCGGGCTGCCAGGATTCCGCCCATGAGCCCGTGTGATCCGCCTAATGGAAAGTCAGCGTTCAATAAATATCATTGCTGAGGCCGTTGCCGTGGTTTCGAGCATTGTCACGGCTGGTCGCTGTGGGTCTTGGAGGACGGGAAGGGGAGACGTCGTCTTTTAAGAGAAAAGCAGAGAGAGAGGGTCAGACCCCGTTTATAATGGAGGGCAGGCGGAGGCAGGAGGAGGAGGGAACTCAGAGAGGAGCAAGAATACAGCCCGGGCTGCGGGCATGGTGGGCGCAGAGGCCAAAGGCAGAACATCTTCAAGTCGGAGCAAAAGCAGCATTCAATTAATATTGATGTTAATATCGATTATTGATTAATGTTGCTATTGATAAATGATAACTTACCAGTATGATACATAATACAATCGTATTATAATATAGCACATAATGTATAGTAATTTAATAATATTATATAATAATACACTACATACAATTATACGTGAGTGCATAATATGCTCATGCTTATTAATAATCAACATTGATTCTTAAATGAAATAATAAATACTAATTCAAAATTTAAATCAATACGGTTAGTATTGAAATATTCAATGACATAATACATATTAAATTTAAAGTACAATTATAGCCACAGTGGATGCTCGAGGAGCATCGAATAATGTCTTCCAAGTGTGGAGAAAAAGCCAGGTGCAGTGGCTAAGCCCGCCATCCAGCGGCTCGGGAGGCTCAGGCAGGAGGATCGTGAGTTCAAAGCCAGCCTCAGCCACAGCAAGGCTCTAAGCAGCTCAGCGAGACCCTGTCTCTCAATAAAATACAAGTGACATTCACCCGGCCTGAGCCGCCTGGAGCCCTCAGATTCATACGGAACGGAGGGAGGAGACTGGGTGCCGGGAATCAGAAGGGAGACTGGGAATTTTGGTCTTTAAACGGAGACCCAGTTTTAATTAGGTAAGATGAGAAAATTCTAGAAACGGGTGGTGCTCATGGTTGTCCACCCGCGTGGCTGTTCCTAAGACCACAGGACTGTACATTTAGAAATGGTCCAAGCCAGCCAGGTGGGGTGGTGCACCCCTGTCCTCCCAGCAGCTGGGGAGGCTGAGGCAGGAGGATGGCAAGTTGGAGGCCAGCCTCAGCCACATAGCCAGGCCCTGAGCAACTCAGTGAGACCTGCCTCTAAATAAGAAGATAAAGGGCTGGGGAGGTGGCTCAGGGGTCCAGGGCCCCTGGTAGGAAGAATAAATAAATATAAATAATCCGGGCTTGACAAGCATCTCTTTTCTTTCTCTTACGTTTTTCCCCCCATATTTTTCACGGGTGTATTATAGTTCTACGTGGCGATGGGACGGCCCGTTCCCTGTTCTGCGTGCACACCGTGGAACGACGTGATTTGGCCGACATCTCTCCCCCTCCCTCCTCTCTTCCCGCCCCCTGCTCCCTTTCCTCTGCGACCTCCCTTTGATTTTTAGGCTCTCCCCACCGCACACACCTTTCTCTTCCTTGTTCCTCTCAAAGCTTCCATGCAGGAGAGAACCCACCCGACCCCCGGCCTCCTGAATTCAGCTTTTTTCCTGCTTAAAATAAGGTGGTCAGCTTCCATCCATTTTCCTGTAAAGGATACGATTCATTTCTCTTCATGGCTGCGTAAGTCTCCGTCATGTAGTGTCTGTATACACACGTCACAGAGGAGGAAAGAGAGCCAGGGCGGGGGGAGAGGAGGGAGAGGGAGGGTCCTGGGGCGCAGATAGTGCCCAAGTCACATTGTCCTGCGGTGCGTGCATGCGTAGGCAGCCAGCGATCCCAGCACTATGCACAACTGCAAGACCCCGATTTAAAATGTGCGTGTGGGAAGGCCAACAATGATTAACGCCGTGCGAAAAGCAAAAGCATATTTATCTTCTGTGCAAGCCTGCCTGTCATCCCAGCAGCTCGGGAGGCTGAGGCAGGAGGCTCAGAAGGGGGAGGCCAGCCTCAGCCAAAGCCAGGCGCCAAGCAACTCAGTGAGACCCTGTCTCTAAATAAAATGCAAACTAGGGCTGGGGAGGGGGCTCAGGGGTCCCTGAGTTCAATCCCCGGTACCCCCCTCCCATTTAGTTGTTCCCCCTCCTGTTAGAGAACCAGGGAGAGAAAATCTACCGTGTTTTTCCTTCTGTTTTTCTCATCCTGAATTTTAGGGCTGGTGGCCAAGGAGGAATTCCGACTTGTTCTGGTAATTCCAACGTCAACCGTGGATGTTGGATGCCTGCTTGGCGTTTGGTGGGCTTTCACGGACTGAGGGAAGTCCGGCGGGGGGTGAAGGAGTGGGTCCCACCCCACCCAGGGCAGCCTGGCTGTGTGCCCAGCAGGTGGGTGAGGACGGAGAAGCAGCGGGCACCTGGGATTGTCCGGGCTGATTTGCAGGCAGGTGGTCGACTTCCAAAGAGATGCAGCAATGTGCCCGTTTGCTGAGGAGGAACCTACCGTCCTTGGATGCACCAGCTCCAAATCTGCATCTATGCATCGTTCCTCTGAAAAAGAAAACGGAAAATAAAAAGCCAGAGGACGATATTAAAATGCGCGTCTTTCAGAAGCAAAGCCACGTTCCACACTGAGCTGTCGAGCTGAGATCCGACGCGTGCGCCCAACCCGAGAACGCGGCGTGGGGATCGTGACCGTGCATAGGGCCGTCTGCAAAATCCGCCCCAATCGAGACATGACGTCCTGGTCAGCTCAAGGTTTGGCTCCTTCGCACTGAACATCCTCCGAAATCGGGTGCAGCGTGGTCCTAAAGAGCCGGATCAAGGTGGTGTCAGAAGGGTGTGGACAGCGGCAAATCTGTAGAAACCAACGCTTCCCAGGGGGAAACGGGAAGAGCCAGCCGTTAGCAAGCAGGCCCAGGCGGAAAACGCTTCTGTCCTGATGAGTGAGGTTCCTCAAGGAACCCCCGCACGGGAAGACTCACCCCAGAAACAGGCACGGCAAAAATAAGGAGACCTCCAGAAATTGGAAGTGTAGGAATTGGTCCCAATCCGAGTCATTCCGTGGATTCATGGGTGAGCTCAGGTTGGCATGAACTTGCCACACCACAGCCGCATTGAACATGCTGTGATCCTCTGCATTTCATTGTTTCAAATGGCGACCCCAGGACCTTTGCAGTTCCCATTCTCTGGAAGTTTCTTGGCATATACCCTTTTGGTGATTTTTAGATGATTCCCACTGGAAGCTCCTCTCCACAGATGGATGCCTGTCCCATTTTGTCTCATTGTTATTTAAGAACAATCTGTTTGGAGCATGATGTGGACGATACCGTACTCCCCTCCTCTGAATGATTCTCCATTCATTCTCTTGCGGAACGGAATTAAGAAATGATGTTGGGGTGGATTGTGAAGTGTCCCTGCTCTGGTCGTCAGGTGCATAGATATCTCTGAGGCATTGCCAGGTGGTCAGCAGAACACCATGGACATCAGAAGGGACCGCTCTTCCTCAGATGAACCACTGTTAATCAGAGATGAGACACACTGTCAACTGCCCCATAGGACAGATGCAAATGAGAAAGCTACCTTCTTTAGGTGCATGATTATCCTTTATAAATAAAAATTAAGGAAGAAAAAGAAAACTACCTGCATCTCAGGGATGTTGCAAAGGCGAATAATGCTCATAAACGATTTAGCACCCAGTCCATACCCAACACCGGTCAGATGCCTGCTCTTCTTGTTGCTGTTTTGATGATAGGTCAAAATGAAACTTGAAGCATGTTGAAGCACGTCAGCTTCTGTATCACTGTGACCAAAACACCCCAAAAGGACAAGTTAGATGAGGGAAAGTTGAATTGGGGCTCGTGGTTTGAGAGGTTCAGTCCATGGTTGACCGACTCCATGGCTCTGGCCCAAGGTGAGGCAGAACAAAATGGCGGAAGGGCCTGGAGGAGGAGAACAGCTCAGGATGTGGCACCAGGAAGAAGAGAGAGCTCTGCTCACCAGGGACCAGATGTAAACCCCATGGAGCCAGGGACAGGATGTAGTCCCCAAGGAGCCAGGGACAGGATATAGTCCCCAAGGAGCGAGGGACAGGACATAGTCCCCAAGGAGCGAGAGACAGGACATAGTCCCCATGGAGCCGGGGACGGGATATAGTCCCCAAGGAGCCGGGGACGGGATATAGTCCCCAAGGAGCCGGGGACGGGATATAGTCCCCAGGGAGCCGGTGACGGGGTATAGTCCCCAGGGAGCCGGGGACGGGGTATAGTCCCCAGGGAGCCGGGGACGGGGTATCGTCCCCAGGGAGCCGGGGACGGGGTATAGTCCCCAGGGAGCCGGGGACGGGGTATCGTCCCCAGGGAGCCGGGGACGGGGTATCGTCCCCAGGGAGCCGGGGACAGGATATAGTCCCCAAGGAGCCAGGGACAGGATATAGTCCCCAGGGAGCCAGGGACCAGATATAGTCCCCAAGGCATGTCCCTAGTGACCCAGCTCCTCCAGCCACACCCACCTGCCTACAGCCACCACCCAGTCATTCCATTTAAACCGATTGGGCTGATTAGGTCCCAATCCGTCATTTCATCTCTGAACGTTCCTGCTTGAACCCAGAAGGTTTTGGGCGATGCCTCATTCTAATGCCGTCTCTGTAATAAGTCAAAATAGCGGAAACTTTTGCCATATATTCAAACACTCCCAACCAGGTGACTGAGGGAACTTTTCCCCAAGGTAAAGTCACACTCAGTAAAACCACACGCGTGAGTTGCTAAAAATGAAGATTTTCTGAATTCTCAGCACCAGGCGGTCAGCTGGATCTGAGCCCCCACAAGGCATCGGGTGCACCTCAACAGCACCGGGGAACCGTCTTAGGGACACGGTCCCCATCTGCTGAGTGGAACTACAGCGTCTCTCCTCTCCCTCCAGGTCTAGGGATGGGCGCCTGTTCGTGGCGCGGGGGTTTAATCGCGGGGTTGGATTCGCCACCAGGGGGCGCAGGTGACTCGAGATCCCGAACGCAAAGCCGTCTGGAAACCCCGCCTCCGTGTCAGACGAACCAGGAGAGCGTCAGGCAGGCCAAGCGCCACTCTTGGAAGAGGGATTTGCTAAGGAAGCGACTTCTCCCAGCGATGGTGGAGCCTCAGGAAGCGCGGTGCGCGGCCCCGGCCATCGTCTCTGCCTTAATGTCACGGGGAGCTGGCTTTGGGCTGCCTCCGGGGAACCTTTGCAACGCATCGGGGTGGACGGGGTAAAGGGGTCCGCGCCCCCTGCCTTTTGCATCCGAGTGGTCTTGGCGTGTTGCAGACCCCCGGGCTGCAGCGGACCACCGTGCATGGCGTAAAACTTCTGAGGGCGGCAGCAAAATTAGGAGAGAGAAAGGCAGCCGGGCAGAATCGGAGGTGTGGACGCAGGTCATTCACGAACTGCAGTTTTCTAAGCCATGACATATACTTTTTCTGTTTGGGGAGTAGTGAGGATTGAACTCGGGGGCACTCGACCCCGGAGCCACCTCCCCAGCCCTATTTTGGATTTTCTTGAGAGACAGGGTCTCACTGAGTAGCTGAGGCTGGCTTTGAACTCTCGATCCTCCTGCCTCAGCCTCCCGAGTCACAGGGATGACAGGCAAGTGCCCGTGCATGATCCTTCATCAGGAATCCACAGAGTTGATCTGATTCACTCGTTCCCCTCTCAGCGGGCAGGTGGGGCACTTAGAATAGTAATTTGGACGCTGAGCCAAAGGCGGAGAGCAGACGCCTGGTTTCTCCTGTCCTTGTCCTTCTGGTGGTGGGGCGGGGTGAAGGGTAGGCAGGGACTTGGGCACGTGGGAACTCAGCAGTGGGCACATCCGTGTGGAAGAACATAAAGGAGCCAGGTGTGCGCGGGAGAATCAGAAGAAGGTCACAACGGCTGAGCTTCAGCAGCAGGAGGAGCCAGTACTGATGATTCAGGCCGTGTAGACCTGCAGTGTAGACCTGGAGGCGAACTGGGTTTTCCTCCAGGAAGTAGAAGTATTGGGTGGCATGGAGCTGAGTGGACCTTTGACCACCTGAAACTCGTGCCGAGGGGTTAAGAGGAAGAATTGGGTGCGTCCCTTAAGAGGTGCCTTGGGCTGTGTCCTCAGGAAGTGGATTAATCCATCCGCGGTTCCTGGATCCGCGGGTTCAGGAGTTCCCGTGACCGTGAGTCTGCCAGGTCTCCCACACGCTCCTCCTCTCTCTCTTTCCATCTGTCGGCCTAGGGGCTCTGCCAGCAGGACAACCATGGCCAGATGTGACCCCTGGACCTTGGCTCCAATCAACCTGGGTATCACTCACCCGGCCTGTGGCTGCATGTTGTGAGCAATGGAAAAATGAGCTGGGGGAGTCACGTGGCTTCTGTAACCACCGTCTGCTGAGTCGGGGGCCAAAGAAAAGGACGAGGACGGGAAGACCTGGGCGGGAGCACTCTGGGGCGTTGTGCACGGAGCTGCAGTGCACGGCCGGGCTGGGGCGGCGGGCAGACGCGGGGGTTCGAGTCCAGAGAATGAGGCCGAGAGGCGCCACGCCGCTCCGACCTCGGGCCGACCTCCTGATGCGCTCTCCTCTCACTCCTGGACCCAGAGGAGGCTTTGGAAAGGAGCAGGAACCGGCGTCTTTGCTCCTGCCTTAACGGGCAGCAATGGAGCCCCTTTACGGTGGGTGGGTAGAAGCCAGCGTCCATGCTGGGAGCTTTACAGGGAACGGTAATGAAAGGAAGGCTGTGGTCACCCCGTAAAACGTGGAGCCAGGACTTTTCCACATCTGGAGTTGCCCCTTCTCAACAAATTACCCCGAGTGTTACACGGACGGGACTTCTGGCTCAGACAGGTAGTTAGCGTGATTCAGACCAGATTTCTTTTTGCAATATAAAGTCAGGGCGGCGGTCACTGTTTTTTTTATAAGACAGGCTAACCAGGCTCTGGAGAGTGGTGAACTCCAGTCTTGGCCCCGACTGTGACTGATTTCACGGCTGGGGGCAATTCTGTGCAGATGAGTGGTTGGGGGCCCAGGCAGGTCTCCGCAGAACTTACCGCTTATTATTTTTGATGAAATGCGTTGCTCATGTGCCTGCTGCAGCCTTAAAATGCAGGGAACCTGCCTCTCCCTTCACCTTGGACCTCAGTGGAGGTGGAGAATAAAGAGCTCAATATCTCCTATTAATGACCCGCTCGTAAAGCCCGCCACTGGGGCAGGCCCTGAGCGACTCTGAACACTCACGTTCTCCTTCCCAGAACTGACCCCAAACCTTCGAACCTGTTCTACATGTCCTAAAGTGTCACCCCAAAGACGCTTCTTGAAAATTGGCATCGTATTTGACCTGGAATCTAATGCACGTGTACCGTACCTGAGGATGATCTGAGTTTTAACTGGATTTCTGTACCTGCAGCTCCATGTGACCAAAATATCCAACTAGAAGAATTATGATGAGGAAAAGTTTATCTGTGGCTCATGGTTTCAGAGATTGAGTCCATGGTGGGCTGACTCCATGGCTCTGGCCCAAGGTGAGGCAGAACAAAATGGCGGAAGGGCCTGGAGGAGGAGAGCAGCTCAGGACGTGGCTCCAGGAAGCAGAGAGCTCTGCTCACCAGGGACCAGATCTAAACCCCAAGGAGCCAGGGACAGGATATAGTCCCCAAGGAGCCAGGGACAGGATATAGTCCCCAATGGATGTCCCCAGTGACCCAGCTCCTCCAGCCACACCCCACCTGCCCTGAGTTATCACCTGGTTTATTTTGGTTCATAGCTTCAAAGGTTCATCCATGGTTGGCCAACTCCACATGGCTCTAGCCCAAGGTGAGGCAGAACAAAATGGCGGAAGGGCCTGGAGGAGGAGAGCAGCTCAGTACGTGGCACCAGGAAACAGAGAAAGCTCTGCTCACCAGGGACAAGATATAAACCCCAAAGGCAGGTGCCTAGTGACCCAGCTCCTCCAGCCACACCCCACCTGCCTTGAGTTACCACCTGGTTTATTTTGGCTCAAGGTTTCAGAGGTTCAGTCCATGGTGGGCTGACTCCATGACTCTGGCCCAAGGTGAGGCAGAACAAAATGGCGGAAAGGCCTGGAGGAGGAGAGCAGCTCAGGATGTGGTGCCAGGAAGCAGAGAGAGCTCTGCTCACCAGGGATCAGATATAAATTCCATGGAGCCAGGGACAGGATATAGTCCCCAAGGAGCCAGGGACAGGATATAGTCTCCAAGGAGCCAGGGACAGGATATAGTCCCCAAGGAGCCAGGGACAGGATATAGTCTCCAAGGAGCCAGGGACAGGATATAGTCCCCAAGGAGCCAGGGACAGGATATAGTCCCCAAGGAGCCAGGGACAGGATATAGTCCCCATGGAGCCAGGGACAGGATATAGTCCCCAAGGAGCCAGGGACAGGATATAGTCCCCAAGGAGCCAGGGACAGGATATAGTCCCCAAGGGATCTGACCCAGCTCCTCCAGCCACACCCCACCTGTCCACAGTCAGCACTCAGTTAGTCCATTCAAATTATTCATCCAGCAAATGGATGAGTCCACCAATTAGCTTGCATCTCTCACAATCTAATCACTTAACCCCTGGACATTCCTTCATTAACAAAGGAACTTCTTGAGGAACACCTCACATCCATAATTTATTTTATGAATAATTTTAACATCTGAAAAGCCACATGTCAAAGATATTCCATGAATGCAGTCTTTCTGATATTAAAAAGTTTGCACCTACATAAAAAGACCAAAGTTAAAATTAAACAACTAAAATAACTACAGAGCTAGAAGATGGCACTATAGTCAATCTGAATGTCATTTGAACTGCCCAGGAAAGGAATTCCAGTTTAAGAGCATTTGTCCATTTGACCTTGGACAACCTTTACTACCTATGAATTCACAGAAAAAGAACCCAACTTCCTATTGTCCTTCCATTTGGATTGTTGTCCTAGAATTTAGGAGGAGTTTCCTAAATTTGTACTAGAATTTAGGGGGAATTTTCCCATTAGTCCTCTGAGACGGGATTGGGGAATAATGAGAAGCTTTCTGGTGTCCTGCTTGGGAGGAGAAGCGAACCCATGTACCTGAGAAATGATGGGGATTTGTTTCCTTTCTCTCTCATCCTGTGATGGTACCTGTTTATGCAGAGCTACCCAGCGATACGGTTCAGATATCAAGTGTCCACCAAAGGCTCCTGTGTTGACGGCTGGGTCCCCAGGCAGCCATGTCCAGAGGTGAAGCTTTGGGCAGTAACTGGATCATGAGGCTGTGACGTCATTAGTGGATTAATCCATTGAGGGATTCATAACAGAATAGATTATAGGGAGGGGGTGCAAATTGCAGGAAATGGAAACTAGTTGGAGTGAGTGGATGTCTGGAGACCTGTCCTTGGGGACTATATACTGTCCCTGGTTCCTTGGGGACTATATCCTGTCCCTGGCTCCTTGGAGACTATATCCTGTCCCTGGCTCCTTGGGGACTATATCCTGTCCCTGGCTCCTTGGGGACTATACCCTGTCCCTGGTTCCTTGGGGACTATATCCTGTCCCTGGCTCCTTGGGGACTATATCCTGTCCCTGGCTCCTTGGGGACTATATCCTGTCCCCGGTTCCTTGGGGACTATATCCCGTCCCCGGCTCCATGGGGACTATATCCCGTCCCCGGCTCCTTGGGGACTATATCCCGTCCCCGGCTCCTTGGGGACTATATCCCGTCCCCGGCTCCTTGGGGACTATATCCCGTCCCCGGCTCCTTGGGGACTATATCCTGTCCCTGGCTCCTTGGGGACTATACCCTGTCCCTGGTTCCTTGGGGACTATATCCTGTCCCCGGCTCCTTGGGGACTATATCCTGTCCCCGGCTCCTTGGGGACTATATCCTGTCCCCGGCTCCTTGGGGACTATATCCTGTCCCCGGCTCCTTGGGGACTATATCCTGTCCCCGGCTCCTTGGGGACTATATCCTGTCCCCGGCTCCTTGGGGACTATATCCTGTCCCCGGCTCCTTGGGGACTATATCCTGTCCCTGGCTCCTTGGGGACTATATCCTGTCCCTGGCTCCCTGGGGACTATATCCTGTCCCTGGCTCCTTGGGGACTATATCCTGCCCCTGGCTCCTTGGGGACTATATTCTGCCCCTGGCTCCTTCCTCTCAATCTCTCTCCCTCCAGCTGTCATGAGCTTAGCAGCTGTCCTCCACCACTCCATTCCGCCATGATGTTCTCCTTCATCTCAGGCTCAAAGCAATGGAAACAACTGACCATGGACTGAGACCTCTAAAGTCAGGAGCCAAAGCCAGTGTTTTTTCTCCTTTGTTTAGGTCAGTTTTATGTCACGGCCATGAAAGGGTTACTAATGCATCTAGGAATTTGTTCTCCCTCTGCATCTCCGTTTGCCTCTCTCTTCTCCCTCCCCTTCCTTGTCCTTCTCTGACCTGCCGTCTTTTCCACTTTTCTCTGCTATTCCAAAATATTCCATGAATGGGATCCTACCAACGCTAAACAGTCTACGTATCTAAAGTCTTTTAGGGAATGTTGATTCAGATAATGGTGAAGAGGGGGCTGTGTGTCTACACTCTCCATGAGGATTGCTCTTGTCACGGGGTAAAACCAAAGAGGGAGAGAGTCATCTTCCCATTTGATGTTACCAAGGTGGCGAAGATGAGGCAGCTGGTTCTTCCCAGTGGTAGAAACAACGTCTAGGGGAAGATGGTGGTAGTAACTGAAGGAGGAGGATTCCTTTTCCCAGTGGAATATATCATTGCTTGGTTGCAAAAGTCCTACTGTTAGCTGCCAAGCAGCGAGATTCAGGAATGGTTGCCTTGTGCCTATGAGAAAAACATGGTGCCCATATAAATGACCACCAACTTTCCTCTGAAATTGCTTTTCCTTTCAGATGAATTCCCCCAGGGGAACTTGCAAGGAGTCCTCAAAATCACCGAGTCATTCTGACTCATCACTTTTCGGTGACTTGGTATAAACTCTGCCCATCCGAGCTCTGAATTCTCCAGCCAGAGGCATTCCGGTCGCCATATTGGAACATGGTGGACTGCAGGACTTCGTGAAGCCTGCAGGACCATGACGTCATGGTGGCTTTCCGGCCGCCATATTGGAACATGGTGGACTGCAGGACTTCGTGAAGCCTGCAGGACCATGATGTCATGGTGACTTTCCGGCCGCCATATTGGAACATGGTGGACCGCATGACGTCCTGGTGAGGATGCTCCAGAAAGTTCCCAGCTCTACACATGATGGTGAGACTTACGGACTGTGTCTGAGTTTCTCCGACAGGAGTTCCTTGCTTGGGTTGCTGGCAGAGGCTCTGCTTTGGGAACGATCCCTACTGCCCACCTTTGTTGCTGCGGCCATCGCTCTTCCTTTGCTCTCTCGTGTCCTGGTGCTTCTTATCTGCTTGGAGTCTCCCAGAGGTGACCCCATGGCATTGGGTCACACTGCCCTTGGGAGGAGAAGAGAATATGGAGAAAAGGAACACAGAGTACTCGCCAAGCTCAGCGTGTCGACTGTGTGCTCAGCCCCATGGAGAGCGCCCCAGGGTCCCTCTCAAGTAATTTGAGGAAGTTTTGCAGAAGAACCAAGATGCTCCAGCAGGCGAGCATGCATGCCTTGGAAATTCATTTCTTTCCTGGATTGAAAGCCGGTCCTTGCATTAGGACCCAGGTCTGCCTTGCAAAAACCAGGGCCCCTCTGCAGATCCGCGTAGGCAGAGGGTCAGGCACAGTCCGCTCGGCTGCACTTCCTTTCCCGTTTGCATCCGTCTTTCCCACCTTCTTATACAGAGAAGGCGGTCCGAGCTGCTGCCGAATTTCTGACGTGCCGCATGGCCGACCGTCTGCATTTCCCTCGGTGGGCGTAGGAGATCGCCCCCGCTTCCCTTTGGCGGGAGACTCTGCAGCTCTCCCTGGGGCGGGAGAGGGCGAGGCACGCAGGCTGACAGACGGAGCTAAAGCGATTTTGTGGGACCATTTTATTATGCCATGAAATCCAGCCTCAGCCGGAGGCCCACGGGCAGCCCTGGAGAGGGAGTCCGGACACAGACGCAGCCCCGGTGCGGGCCAGCGCCCCTCAGAGACAGACCTCCGGTCGCCCGGGTTTTGACTGTTCCTTGAATTATTTGAGCCCTTAGGAAATGGTTGCTCCTAAAACATTAGAAGCCAGAGTATCAGGAGGCTCCAAATGTGGGTCTTACCGCTGCCGCTGCCGCAGAAAGTGAATCCAAACACCAGACACGTGTTCTTGTCCCGCTCAGGAGAGCAGAAGGGTGAAACCAAGGGGTACGTTTCAGACTCCACAGGAGGCTCCTTCCCGCCTCTCCAGCTCCTGGGCTCCAGGCGGCCCTGGGCTGGTGGCCCCAGCCCTCCAGCCTCTGCCTCCGTCTCCACGTGGCTCCTCCTCTGTGTCCGTGTCTCCTCTTCTGTCTCTTGTGAGGACACGGCCATGGCCTCAGGGCCACCCTGACCAGGAGGAGCTCCTCTCAGGACCCTGCACTCACTGCCTCTGCAGAGACCCTGTGTCCACACCAGGTCCCCTGCACAGGTTCTGGGTCAAGATGTGGACAGGACCAGCCTCTTCCCATGGAGTCCAGCTGCCTCCACAGGCTCAGGGAGGCTCCTTCCTGCCTCTCCAGCTCCTGGGCTCCAGGAGGCTCCTTCCTGCTTCTCCAGCTCCTGGGCTCCAGGCGGCCCTGGGCTGGTGGCCCCAGCCCTCCAGCCTCTGCCTCCATCTCCACGTGGCTCCTCCTCTGTGTCTGTGTCTCCTCTTCTGTCTCTTGTGAGGACACGGCCATGGCCTCAGGGCCACCCTGACCAGGAGGAGCTCCTCTCAGGACCCTGCACTCACTGCCTCTGCAGAGACCCTGTGTCCACACCAGGTCCCCTGCACAGGTTCTGGGTCAAGATGTGGACAGGACCAGCCTCTTCCCATGGAGTCCAGCTGCCTCCAGAGAACAGGCAGTCTTGTGCAGTGGGGTCATCTCTGCGGTTCCTCAGGTGCGGACGTGGACACGCATATTGGGACGTCACGGTCAACTCCCGTGCAGCCTCTCTCCGGTATTTGCCCCGCAGCCTCGGTGGTGAGCTGAGCCTCTCTGGGTTTCAGGAGTGGACACGTGGGTGGCGACGGCTACTCCTGAGACTTCCTTGGTGTTTTAGCAAAATGAAAACCTGTGATAACCAAAGGATCGGCTGCCGAGTGAGTACGTCGCAGGGAGTCCCCGTCGCTGCCGTGATCGGGGACTTGCACGGATTAGCAGGGAGAGTCCGAGCTGGTGCCGAGCTGCGCCTCTTCTGCCCGCAGGACAGCACGTGCCCGTCTATGTCAGTCATGCAAAAGACCAGGAGGGGACAGAGGGGCCTTTTCATTAAAAGCAACGTTCGCCAGTTCTGAGACAAAGGAGGAGGGACTCTGTTTTGTCCTCTCTGTGAGGAGAGGATTCCGACCTGGAGCCAGGGAATCCTTCACGGGAAGCCCAGTCCTCAAAGTCACAGGTTGGCGGCAAACGCGGGGCGACTTTGGGAGTTGATTAGCATTGCGTGGGGACATGAGCGCGAGGTCCCCAGGAACCACATGGGCTTTCTAAGAAGAGGAAGAGACACCCAGGTGGGATGCCCTCCGCCATGTCACCGGCAGCTACAGAGTCACCCATTCTCCTGGCTTCCCGAGCCGAGGCACCGGAATCGTGAGCCTCTGTTCCTTATCCATCCACCCGGCCACGTCCGTCACCCTGGCAGCCACGGAAAATGGACTCAGGGAACATGGAGGGTGAGAAAGAGAGGACTCGCACACGGACACACACGGACACACACGGACCCGTCGCCAGCTTTACGTGTGCCGGGAAGAGGCTCAGCCAGTCGCCACGGCTGGCGCGCACTCCAGATCCGGTGGCCTGGCGGATGCCATGCAGACCCGCTGGCCTTGGCAGAGTGGCGTGGAAAGGTAGAGTCCCCGTGGGGTCACGGCTCAGCTGGCCTCAAGGTCAAGGGCTCTGGCCGCTTCCTGGAGGGAGAGGGACGAGAAGACTTTGCAAATACACCCCGGAGAGCTCATGCCATGGAAAAGGTGACGCATGACCATGTCCAGGCAGGAACGCGGAAAAGGGATGGAAAGACACAGGCGGGTGTATACAGGACAGACGGACGCTTACGTATGCACGTGCACGAAATTGGCGGGATGACAGAGGTGCTTACGAACCAGAGTGACTCACTGGGGTGGGTTAGATAGACAGATTATAAACAGGACCAAAGAACAGGAGAGATGACAGAGCTGGACAGACATTAGGCAGCAGG